>NC_056706.1:22628674-22628920 GCF_018831695.1 Puntigrus tetrazona | reverse complement strand
CTTTGTTTGGTGCCCAACTTATAGAATATGTAATTCTTAGGTAAATGCATTTTTTTTAATATATAAATATTATGCTAAATTTTGTCCGTAGCATTTTGAGAGCGAGACTCAGGATCTGGCGGGGCTGGAGTGGTCTCCTAACGGCTGCGTGCTTGCGGTGTGGGACAACTGTCTCGAGGTAACGTCCTCGCAAAATAGAGCGAAGATTAAACGGTTTTGCCATCAAACGTCTGTGAACAGTTCAGT
>NC_056706.1:22626158-22628565 GCF_018831695.1 Puntigrus tetrazona | reverse complement strand
CGTTGGCAGCTACGATGAGAAGGTAGGAAATCTCTTCAGGAAACGGATGAAGTATATCGGTTTTACGAAATTTAATCTGTTTTAAAAAAAAAACCTTTGATGGGCTTTCCATCAGGTTCGGATCCTGAATCATATCACCTGGAAGAAAATCACAGAATTCGAGCATCCGGCCACCATCATGAACACCAAAGCTGTAAGTGTTAGCCTGTCTGAAAACATACTTTTTGGGTCACCGGTCATTTCACTTTGGAAGTATTGTCAAACATGCCCAAAAAAAACCTTTTAAAATGGACTAATCGAACACAATGTGCGCGCGTGTTTTCTAGGTGGTGTTTAAGGAAGTGGAGAAAAGACCTTTTGTGGGCAGTGAAGATCTCTCTGTTCATCAGCTGACTGTGGACAACTCGCTGTTTAGCACACAGAGCAAGTGTAAGTTTCGTTAATCTAGGTAGGACTCATTACTAGATGGGCAAACGGTTTATAACGTGAGGAGGGTATCTATTATCTGCGCTGGCGCTAAGATTACCTGCCATGCAGACAGCACTGTTTCGGAGGAGTCCGTAGATTTAACATGGTGACAGGTGATTTAAAAAATGATGAGTCACTATTTCTATTACTGGACTGTTGACAGCGGTCTGCAGATGCCGCTACATAAATCTCACCAGCACCATGGTAAGAGAGCTCTCATGTTACAATCAGCCCCAAACTACACAGGAAGTGTTTATAGAAAGGAAGCTGGAAAAAAACCAACATATTCACTACATGTTGCATGTATATTTAACGGGTCACACCAAACCAAATCTCTGACAAAACATTATAGTATAGTAACCTATACGCCTCTGGGGGGGTTATCCAATGTCCCCTGAAGCAGATCGAATGGTTTTCTGTAACACACGCATGTCTAGTTTTAAAATTAGAACGTAAATAACGGACTTGCTCTGTTTTCTGCGTGAACTTAAGACTGTGTTCAAGTCCTATACACCTGGGACGGTTGGGGGTGAGTAGATGATGGCGCAGTTTTCATTTTTGGGTGAACTAATCCTTTAAGCTCAAGTCCAGAAAAGGGTTGTGAAATACATTTAAATCGTGACACATGTAAACATTTTAATCTGATGTTTCAGATGAGATCACACAGCTGCCAGCCCAGGTACCAGTAATCAAGCCCGATCCGGACCGAGCCAACCCCAAAATCGGCATTTCTGCTCTGGCTTTCAGTGCCGATAATCGCTTTCTTGCTACAAAGAATGGTGAGGCAACCATTAACTCTCATCTAATTAAATATGCACTAATTTGCATTCATTTCCAGAACAGAAATCAGAACATTTGTGACCCTGGAGCACAAAACCGGTTTGTTTGTAGCAATAGCCAAAAGCACATGGCATGGGGCAAAATTGTTAATATCCTAGTGGTTTTTGGTAATCAAGCTTATTTTTTCTGCTCTTGGATATAAATTCAAATTTTGAATACTTGTCACTTGAGACTGGTTTCAGAGTGACGTTTGATAAAGCCACACAATTATTTTGTTGCCATATTAAAGGTTTTTACAGATTTGGTATGTCTATAATTGCGTAATTGAAAATATGCTGTCCCCTTTTTGCAAACCTGTCTTGTTTTCTTAAAAGAGGACCAGTAATAGAAACACAATCTCTTTTGCTTGTGCCTTCCTTCCAATTGCACTAATTAAGATTTTGATTGTGGGGCTAAAAAGATCCTGAAAAACAATGGAAACGGCTCCATCAAAGTGTGTAGTTCATCCCAGTCCCTGCCTTTTGTTCCAGTTGGCACCAGTGTCCATTATGAGAAGTGTTACGTTCTTATGCCAGCCTGGATCAGCTTTTCAGAGCCATTTGGTGCTCCTTCTTCCTAGGAAATTCCCTAGCATGAAACAGACTTGAGACGTCCCGACAGCTGTGGCTCATAGGCCTGTGTTAGCGTGTCGTTATTGGTTTGCACTGACGCTGTGCCTAACGTCTGTCAGATAACATGCCTCAGAGCCTGTGGGTGTGGGACATGCAGAGACTCGGTCTTCTAGCCGTCCTGGAGCAGACGGCTCCTGTGCGCTGCTTCGTCTGGGACCCTCGCAGACCTCGCCTGGCTCTCTGCACCGGAAACACCAAAGTTTATCTGTGGTCACCAGCTGGCTGCGTGTCTGTGAATGTACCGGTTGAAGGTATGGATCCAGTTTCATCAGAGCATTGCATTCAAACGAGCTTTCACTCCACTCAAAGGGAATTGTGTGCCATTTTCTTGATATGAATATTATTTAGTTTTACATGAAGCTGTTAAAAAATTATTTTTCTTCTTTTCCTTTTTTTTTTTTTTAAAAGCAGTATGATACATTCTAGTAACGCATAACACATTTGTTATCTGTCGATATGGTAAATTATTATAATAATATAATTTTATA
>NC_056706.1:22625414-22626058 GCF_018831695.1 Puntigrus tetrazona | reverse complement strand
AAAGCATTTCACTTTAATATGCATCATATGGAAAAGCTCATTTAAATTTAAAAAAAAATAAATAAATACAAATTGAAATCAGATTTCAGGAAGCTTCTTGCATAAGTTGTGTGGAAACATCTAGCTTCTTGTTCTGTTTGGTCGCAGGCGGTTTTCAGGTGCAGTCTCTGTTTTGGCACTGCAGTGGCAGCTCGCTCGTCCTGCTCTCAAAAGAGCACATCTGCCTGTGTTACGTGGAAGCAGAGGACGAGAAATAAACTGAAGATCTCCATCCTGCAGCCCTACACGATACGAAGTGCTCCTGCATGAGCATGGGACTCACGGGAGAAATCACTGTTCCTGCAAATATACCTCAGCACTTTTTCATCAAACTTATGATTTCCCAGCAGTCTCTGAGGGAATAAAATGTGGTTTAATGTTTAAGCAGAGCACTAGCTAGCACAGATATTTAGCGTACGCGATATTCTCCAGCACCAGCCTAGTGCAAATGCTTCTTATGGCCTTACCATCTAAATTGCTGTCACATTTGTCACATATTTATTTTCTATCTGTACGTTTTTTTTGTTAGTTTTTAAGATGAATGTAAAGGGTTGTGAACGTCTGTTATATTTGATTGTTTTTCCTTAATGTTTAAGGGTAAACAC
>NC_056706.1:22624856-22625377 GCF_018831695.1 Puntigrus tetrazona | reverse complement strand
ACTATTTCACTTTGTACATGGTTTATGTGGATTAACCACAAACGGTCAATTATTTAATCTCACAATGTAAAAAAACACTCCGAAACTATTTCCTGTTCTTGTGAGATTCAACTTGCATGAATCCTTTTATAAAAATAAGATGTATGACAACTGAAAAGTGTTAAAATAACCATAATTTTACTTAAAGCGTGTGTATTACATAAATCAGTGTGATGACATTCAGGCAACATTTAAAAAAAAAAAAAAAATTTAAACTCGATTTAAACAGAAACCTGGAAGATTTAGGCTTGATTGGGGTGATAGAAACAGCATTTTACTGCAATAACATGAATAGGTATGCAAATCATTTTCAGTTGAAAAACAATTACATGTGTTTTCGAGTCGAGGAAAAGGTGCTTATATTTTCTTTTTGGTTAAATGAGGCTATGACTAACAAATTATACACGGGTTGCAGGCATAATCAACATGCACAACTTTACATTTAAAACCAAAAATATACATTAAAAAAAAAAAAAAAAAAA
>NC_056706.1:22624228-22624846 GCF_018831695.1 Puntigrus tetrazona | reverse complement strand
GAAACACTCGCCCACAAAAGTGCATATGCATAAAAAAAAAAAAAAAATCCTTAAATCTCAGAACCCGTAATCGCTCGACAGCGGTATCCCTCGAGGTCAGAGCGTCCCGCCGGGCCGTGCGTCCATTTAAAGCCAATCTGTTGACCGAAGTCACCTGAGGAATTAACAGCATCAAACGCGCGCTATATTTGACTTCATTTTAACTTAGGCGAGATTTAAACATTAAAGAAATAAGGCAGAAATCACGGATGTGACAGTAGTGCGCTACAGCGGCCACGTGAAGGCCTGAAATTCATTTTGAAATATGAAATTACGTCAGACAGCTGCTTCCTGTGGACGCGCTTGAGAAAGCCAGTGTTATTATTTCACTCGTTGATAACCGCAATTTGACGTCGCATAAGTTTAGAATAGAGCTTTATTTTCTTTAAGCAAAGGTGTTACATTTTGCAAAGACGGCGGAGCAAGTAGTATTGAAGATGAATTAAAAGGAGTTGTGGGTTTAGATCTAAATGCTTTTAAAATTATTAAGAGATCTCGTATATGTCAGCAAGACCGTAGGAATGCAGTGTTTAAACATTTCTATCCATATTAGACCTCATTCATGAAACAAACGGAGAA
>NC_056706.1:22549879-22624128 GCF_018831695.1 Puntigrus tetrazona | reverse complement strand
GATCATTGTCCCATTGTCCAAAAGCTATCCTCTTTTAGCTTCATCTTTTTACAGATGATGTGATGTTTGCTTCTCAGAATTTGCTGGCATTTAGTAGAATCCATTCTTCCTCTTACCAGTGCAATTTTTTCCTGTGCCCTGGCTGCAATACAACCTCAAAGCATGATAGATCCACCCCATGCTTAATAGTTGGCAAGATGTTCTTTTTCATACAGAAATGCTGCTCTTTTTTCTCCAAACATGCCTGATTGTGGCCAAAGAGTTCTATTTTAACTTCATCAGTCCACAGCACTTGTTTCCAAAAATGGATCAGGCTTCTGTAGATGTTCTGTTGCATACTTCTGACGTTGATTTTTAGGATGGGGATGGCAGGTAAGGTTTTCTTCTGCTCACTCTTTCTATTAAGGTTTTGTCTGTGCAAGCATCACTGCACAATGGAACAGTGCACTACCACTCCTGAGTCTGCTAAATTCTGCAGTTTTTTTGCAGTCAAATGAGAGTTTTCACTGTCTCTTTTTTGAAGTAGTTCTGTTCTCTGGTAAAAAATTATCAGGGGTGCCTAAACTTTGCATAAGACTATAAATCACAACTTAGTGTTCATCTATGAAAGATGTAGGCTGTCAAACATAACTCTTCTTATTCATCATGACCATAAATGTAATTCTTTTGATAATGTAGAAATCTGTTAGTTGACATTCATTTGGCAAAATGTGTAAAATTGATTGAGAAAACTAAAAGATAATGTTTCGAGAAAGGGTGAAAAAAACGAAAACAAAAACAACAACTTAGACTTACTGAACTATTGTTATGCCAGCGAGAGAGAGAGTTATTGATCCTAAGTAATTTCTGGATGTGTATCATATGTGCCAACCACCTCAAACTGTGGAGGATTCACATCAGTGCGCCAGAGCACAACTGCATAACTGATGGTTGGATCATAATTTTTATCGTATTTCACCTGACGGCCATCGAGTGGAAAATCCAACTTCTTTATCTCCTCCAGAAGCTGAGGTGTATGAAGAAATAAAAGACAAATAATGTATAGTCATATGACTATATTATCAATGTAGTATTATAGTAATAATACATCATGATATTAATAAACTAAAGTATTATTTTTGTTTGATCATTTATTAAAATTATTGCCTAATAATTAAATAATGTAAATGTTAACACAATATAATGCATAATAATACTGATTGATTTACCATGTATGGCTTGGCCATTGTATTTTTTTGTGGCATTCATTCATGTCGCACTGCAGAACTCTATGTAATGCATGAGCTATGGTATATATATGGCAGAATAGATGGAAAAGGAGAGTGTAGGATTTTCATTTATAATGTCCTCTGCAGTCAACAAAGAGCAGTATTCACAAACTTGATTACAAGTATTTCTCTTTCCCAGGATGCCAGTCTCATCGCTATCATTATGGCGAACATCAGTTGTTCCTCTGTCTTTATAGATAAATTCATTAAATCCAGGCAATGACAAGAGTCTCTCTGCAATACCAATAACTGTGCCAATTTTTCCAATTCCTGGTTCTCTTGGAATCTGTTGGTTCATAGCCCATGCATTACTTGCAATCCATACTTTGTCCTGGATGTTGTTTGCTATGGCTGCTTTGATGAATTTGGTTGCATATTGTGGCAAAGCAAAAACTACAATGACATTGATGTTGAGCTTATCAATATTTTTAAGCGTTTGACTGTAGTTTGCCTTTAGACTTAGTCCCTCTTGATAGGCCAAACAAATGCCTGTATTATTTATATACTTGTTAAACTGCTTTAGTCCGTCTGTGCTGTAATCATCTTGACTACCAATAAAGGCAACCCAGTTCCATCCAAACCACTGTATGATGTGAATAATCATCTCTACCAGGTCTTTGTTGCTAGGCATTGTTCTTACAAAGGAAGGATACTGAAGTTTATTGCTTAACGCAGAGGTAGAAGCTCCATAATTCACCTTTGAAAGAAAAGAAGACATTAATGTTTGTTTGTGCATCAATCTATCTATCTATATATATATCTATATATATATATATATATATAGTAACTTGGTAGTCCTGAACAAAAGGTAGGAAGCAAGTGTGCAATTAATATATCATGTATACTGTATAAATAGAAACAATTTACCATTGGTATAAGGTCCATTGTAAACAGTGGTGCAATAGTCATACTACTTGTGCTTCCATATGGCCCTGTTTAAAGCAATCACTTTAGGCTGATAGTTGTTATGTTTCTCTTTTAGGTTTAATTGAGCCATTCTTGGAGATGAAACTCAAGGCTGAGTTGAAATTTTTTGTATTAGAACAGTAGTCAAAGATTTCATAGCCCAGAGAAACATTAGGCAAAAGACTGGTGGAGTTATTAATCTCTTCAACAGCAAACCTCATTACTTGCAGCATCTGATATCCAGATTTTGAGGAAATGTGCCTTGAAAACATCAATAGCATGTAAAGTTAGCATGTTTAGTTCGATATAAATTTTTATAATTAACTTTGAGAAAATGCTACTTTAATTTAAAATGTGCATTAAAAACCCTGTACTGGTAAAGGTCCTTACTTACCTGAAACATTTGGTAGTCTCAGCAGAAAATAGGGCCGTTTCATGTTCAATTTCATGTAAAGGAAAAGGCCACCAATAAGTAATCTCCCTCCAAACTGAAGTCTGACGTTGACCAAGAAATTTTGAAAAAGAAACAATTAGTAAAGCCTACAATCAAAATGTAAATGCTACTGAGAAGCATGGCTTAAAAGAGACAGTTGGTCGTGAAACAGACTATGTGCTTAGTGGCTAATCATTAGAGAAGTGTCAGGTTCATATTCAAGAATTTTCAGTTGAACATTTCAATTTGCTTAAACCACTGTATTCAATGATTTCCATAGTTAACTCATAAAACATGTCAGTCATTTTTTAAATAGAGCATTACACCACAAATGTCTCTCATATATAAATTGTACATATGTTTGAATTTATAAATCAAGATCTTGTAAAACCAACTTGAACTTTTTTTACAGTTGGGTGGTTAAACAAATAATGTGGTGATGATGATTATTGTGTGTATATATATATATATATATATATATATATATAGTACATGATATATTATGCAGCATCAGTTGAGGTGAATGCTGTGATATTCACGCTCTTCCCGAAGGCTTAAACCTAGTCAATAGAAAAAGCAACATGCTGTTGTCATAAACTTTACATTTTTAAATTTGCTTAACCCAGTTTGTGCATGAATTTAAATGTTTTACATACCTCACATTAATCTCAGGGGTTAAAGGAAAAACAACCCCTGCCATCTATGTCACATACCCAGTTTTAGAGCTTTTTGTCTTTTTGTAATTAGAAGTATAGTGAGTACATGCTTTACCTACACAAATGAAGTGCACAAAGAACATTTGTATTTCAAGAAAAGTCAGTTTTATGAAATTTTTGTATTTTCAATCTAAGGCTTTTACAAGAGTTGACTATTTGCATAACTTTTCAAGGCAGTTTTATTTCTCAAATATTAAAAGCCAACAGTGAATGTTTTTATATATATATATATATTTATATATATATATATACACACAAAGACAAGACTTAAATATACGCAGACACAATCAGGGAAATTAAAACACCTGGGAAACACAGCTGGCTGGAGACAAATGAACACAATTAACTTAACAAGAAAAGGAACAAGACCAAATAAGGAGAAACAGCTAGACCAAAAACACAACATAAACACAGAGGTTGTGACAGTAATACTGCACAGATGCTCAAAAAGTTTGCTTTCAATCTAACTTTCGTGTTGACCATGAAAACATCAACATCTCTTTGCCAATTACTTGCAACCTTGAACGAAACAGCGCATATGAGCATTTTGAATAACTATGTGTAACTATGATATACATGATATGCAAAATATATGATATTAAGGCAGAGGTGTTTGATTTTGAGATGTGTTTGTGATATTTTGAATGCAGTGCTTTATTTTTATGTGAGGTATTTAGCATTTTCTGTTTGCAGTTTTAAGATTTGTGTAGGATAATTGGAAAAAATAATATGGTTATACTTCCTGGTTCCAGTATGGACTATAGCTGCTGCATTTTGGACCAACTGTATTTTGTTGATCAAGCATACAGAACAACCTCTTATTAAAACAAAGCATTACAATGTTATAACTATTGGATCTCCTTCAAAACTTTAGAATCTTACTTATTATATTGTCTTTCTTTTAAACAGTACATTTTATGAACAAACAAACAAAAAAATTGAACAGAAAATACGATTTGACCATACAGCTGTCAAAACATTTGCTGTTGTTTCCACATGCAACACGTACATATTGTAATCCAGAATGAATTAACATCAGCGCATAGTCTCCATGACCACCATGGGGCAAAGGGTCTGCTGACTGTTACGGGTGTCACTAGGGACGACTGGAGTTGCTGAGGTAGCTGTGAGCTCCTCTTGCTCTGCTTAGTCCTCTGTCTTTTAGACTGCATTTGGCAAAAGTAAGTGACAGTGGAGAAGAAGACTTGGTGGTAATTGGTTGAGACCAGGTTGTACAAGATGGGATTGATCACAGAGCTCACATAGAAAGCACGTTTGTCACCATGTAGAAGTAATGGTAGAAATCGTAAAGTGCACTGTGAAGGGAAAAGCAAAAAACAAGGTTCTAGTATTACTTGGCATTATTATTTGAAAAGCATTTTTTGTTGTATGCATATGCAAACTTACATTGTCCACCCAGTTACATAACAGTACATCAGTCTTCGACAGTGATAAGGAAACCAACATAAAACAAAGGCTAAAACCACCCCACCTGAGAAAAAGAACATATATATAAATTAAAGGTTTTTACTATTCATTTGAAGTAATTAGTAACTTTGACAAATATAATTAAAACACACCCAAAAAAAAGTACAAATCTGTCACTTAAGCAAGACACAAAAATTACACCTATGCACCTCATTTACCCCTAGATAGTACATATTAGTACTTTAAAAAAACATATTTGTTTTTTAAAAGCACATTTATTACCTTTGGAAAGAATACCATCCCAGTAACATCTAATATAATAAATCTTTCTGAGTATTAATCACTGAAACGATTTGTTCAAAAACTGAATTATTCAGTAAGGAAAATCACTACAATATAAGCAACCTTTGATTATTATTGAATTGTTTAACAATAAAATCATGCATAATCATGTTCAGTAACTTCTCATAAATATCCCAAGATGTCATTTCTAGCTGTGGTAGTTAAACGACTAGTAGTATACGGCAATAACACAGGCCTACTCTTTCATGCGTGATAGCTAAGTCATAAAATACATTTCTGTACTGAACTTCCGATTCACGCGTTCATCAGAAACTGAACATATTAAAACTACGCTTTTCTTTCACTCACGCAGGACTTTGACACCGTGGCGTAGGGATCTCTGATGGATTGTCTCGGTGGTGCCGCTGTGATCTGAAGCTACTGAACGGTATAAATCATGATGGGTCATTCTCTGAAGCTGATGTCCTATCAGGCCGTTCATCACTGTAATCACCAGCATTGGCACAACAAAAGAGAGAAGGGCATTTATCTGAAAAGAAAAACATTAATACTGTAATAGAAACTATTCAAAAAGTGGGAATGGGACACATCATGGCACGCGTAATGATTATATCATAAACGTCAAGTGAAAAAACAAACCAACAAAAGCCCTTCCTGACCCCGTTCTAATAATTTCTTCACACCTGAAGCAGAATATTTGTCAAAAAATGGTTATGTATCATTTTGCTCTATTTTTGCGCTGTATTAAAGTCTCATTCTGACTCTGAGGTACATTTCAGGGTGAGTTTGTTTCATTTGTTTCGCCTGATTTAAAATTCAATTCAATGACGTCTCACTGTAGACGTTTACTGATCAACACATATTTATGTGATTAGTGAAAATGTCCTTTGTTGTACACTGCAACGTTTCTAAATTGTGGAAAAAATATTCCCATCTAAATTGCTATAAAATAGCTTAGGATTTGATTTCATGCCCACCTGTAGAACGGTTTTGGCGGTGCTGGAGGAGACCACGATGGTACAGATGCTTTCTTCCCCCACGTTAAGTTGCCCCATGGTCAGGAGCATCGGAGAGGCCAGAATGAGCGACGCGCACCAGAGCGCGCAGATGAGTCTCCTGGTGCGTCCGCGAGACGCGCGCCTCTTGGCTTTGAACGGGTGGCAGAGGGCCATGTAGCGCTCCACGCTCAGGCTCACGATGTTAAACGCCGTGGCGTACGAGCAGCCGTCCCGCAGAAAGTAATAGCCCCTGCAGACCACCTCGCCGAAAGCCCACGGGTGATGAATCCAGATGAAGTTGTAAAGCTCCACCGGCATGCACAGCAGCAGAATCAGCAGGTCGGACACCGCGAGGCTGGCGAGGTGATAGTGGACGGTGCTTTGGAGATGTCTGATGGATCTCCAGTGGAGAGATATGCACAGGGTCACGGAGTTACCGATTAAGCCGACTGCGAACAGCACAGCATAAATCAAGGTCACGAGCACTTTGGAATAAACGTCCGTGTTCACATCCAAATCATCCGGCGGCGGGGGATCCGTGCTGTTGAGCGGGGGCCGTCCGGTGCCGTTCTCCAGAACCGGCATTAGATTCAGATCCCACGGAGTTTCTGTTGACCTCATTTCTCCTTAAAACCTCCAAATGCTCGACACAAAACACTGATTATTTGTGCCCTTTCGGAACGTGCTGAGAAACGCATCTGTGCGTGAATGTGACATCACGGATTTATTTTACGCGGGGGCGCGCGGGACTGATAAAGCTTGCAGGCAACGTAAGGACTTGTTAACTGTAACAGAATATTAAGGCATAAGTCATATTATGACATTCGATGGTATAACGCGCATTCGAAATGTACTAATGTCAATGCGTCATATGCACCAATGTCAGTTTCCTCACAGTGAAATGTGCCCGAAAGGTCAAAATGTATTACTATACTTGTGCAAACATTTAGTGCACATAATTTAGTGAATACCAATATATCACACACACAAACACCGTTTTCAATAATGAAACAAAAATTAAATTTAAACAACCTGACAAAGATTTGCGATTTTCCTTAAGGTATTGTTTTTATACAAATACTAGTAGTACTACTATTCATAATACATTTTTATGCGACACAATGAAATGGTTATTTATGAAACGATTATTCATTAAATTATATATTTATGTTTAATCACCTTTTAAAATGTAAACAAATCAATAACCCTATAAGAACTACATTAGTGGAATAATAATAGCCTACCACTGTACTAAAATATCAAAGTATAAAAATCATTTTATTTATTTCCATGTTACTAAAAAGTGCAACGGCTTTCCTTACTTAAATATTTCCTTACCAGTTTTCTTTTCCTTACCAGTTTTCCTTACTTAAAGTTTACAAGCATTGACAATCTGCACATAAAACACATTCAGTGAACAGCCACATGTGGGGCATCCTGTCCAGCGGCCTCCTCCTGATCTATACATATGTGTCATATGATTTTTCTAGTGATATTGTCAGGACTGCACCTCCAGCACAATCTAAAACCGTGCTTGACTAGACACACCATGTGCTGATCCTGTAAAAGACTTTCTTTGAGATTTCATTCAGCAGCATTTTCACACCAAACTAAGTTTATTATTTAACAGCCATGCCGTAGCTTTACTTTTTGGGTTTGCCAAAGATGATTTCAGTTTGGACGGCAACCGTTTATTGGCTTTGGTCTTAGGATGTAGTATGATGAATAGAATCAATCGTTACACTAATATTCCAGATTAAACGAGTATAGCATTTGTGGCCTATATAGGTTACATTGTGGCTATATACAGATAGTTTAAAGGAATAAAGCATTAAAGTGTTATAATATATTTTAATTTAACACTGTATTCAGGTCAGGTTAACGTTGCTGTATGAACTGATATAGATGGTAAACAGACACAGAAGCATGTGAGAACACATTCTTTGCCTTCAGTGTGTTCAGTTGCCTCTAGCACACACCATTCAGCCTTGTGCAAAATCAGTCCGGATTTCACACAATAGAAAGACATTCACAGCTGCAAAAATCTTCTTTGCTCGGAAATGTTATTTATATATGATGCGCATTGCAGATTTCATGTTAGAGGAAGTGGCTTTTAAAATCCGATGTTTTGTATGCATTGTAAGCATCTGTGAATTTGTAACTCCACGATATGAAGGTTTATTGGGCTGCTAGTAAACAAGTAATGACAAACCTGTCAGAAATGTTCAATGTAATGGAGAGACTTCATTAATTGTAGACTTCACGTAACACACTACAGCAAAGTGCAAACAAGCTGTTATACATTAAACATCACTGACAATAAAAAAAGCTATGGTGCTATATAATACACAGATCAAGAATCGGCGGGTGAATCTCAAGAATGGTGAATGCAACCAAAATAAATAAACTGATCACAAAAACAAAAATAAAAGCATATAGAAAGAAATAGAGAAAATAAGTGGCCAACTCAGTTGCATAATTTATTAATGTCGCAAAGCATGCTGGGAGTTATGGGTGAGGTTTATGGGTGGACTATATTGGTAAACTCATGAAGGGAATAATGAATGAGGAGTAGGGTGTGATTTGAAACACACTTTTGAACAACGTTAATTCACCGTTAATTCAAGTTACTTTCTCGAAAACACCAAGTATTATCCAGAATGCATAATTTTTTTCTACAGGATTTTACCTTTGTAATGAAAAAGGCAAAGATAATGTGCTAGTACTTTATTTTGATGGTCCCTTTTGAACAATCTGTTGACAATAATTAACTTTGCACATATAAGTCAACTACCTCTTATTAGAATCATAGTACACAGTTTGATTAATATCTGCTAACTCATTATTGCCATGGTCTCCCAACAGAAATTCTACTGACTAATTTTGCAAGTACATGACAACTTGATCAACCCTGACCCTACCAGTCTACTAATACTCTGCTAAGAGTCTAATAAGACGTAGTAGATATGTATGTGCAGCGTGACTTATACTCAACAGTATGTGAAATTAAGTGAAACCGATAATGTCAGTGACCTCTCTTTCTATTTTGCATGCTGTTTGGTGAAGAAACCATATTCAGTCATATAGATCAAATGATGTGGCCAAATGTAAATGTCAGGATAAAACCTGTTCTCTTATGGTGTGCAATCTGACCCGAACAGGTCCCAGTATTCAAAAATCTCATCAGCATTTGTCACATCTTTGCATTTTCTTACACGCTGTCACAGATCAAGCTTCCGTGGCTCTATCACCCATGTACTGACTCTTTCTCTGGACTCTATCTGCCATAAGCCTGTGCCTGATCATTTGCACACCTTGGTCCCATTCCCTGGACTATTTAAACAGCTCCAGCACACGCTCTCGTTGTGAAGCGTTGTTTTGTTGTGGCTGAAATTTTTGAGTATTTCTCCTGATTTTTTATTTTATCCTGTTCGCACACAATTACATGTCAAGATTTTTCCTACTCACATCGCCGTTGTCACAACTTCCTCTAAATCAGAAATCATGCAAGTAGGACCATCATACTCAACGTTGTCTTTAGTGCTCAACTTTGGGTCTGTTTTATTGCATATCTTGCCATTTTCCATCACATTCCCCTAATCCCTTATGAATCTGTTGGTGGGGTCAGCATCAGAAATATAATTCTGCAAGCTAGAGCACTACACATCCATGCAATCAAATCCATCAAATCCATGCATCTACTCCTCGTCCAATCCTCTTACTCTTGGACTTGGTTACTCTTGGACTCCCCTGGCTGCAACTTCTCATGGACGGAGAAACAGATTGTCCAGTGGTCCAACTCCTGTCCTCAAAGTTGTTTAAGATGTTCCCCTTCAGATCAGATTCAGATTTCTGCTCTTCACTTGGAACCTGTATACATTCTGAACCTCCCACCAGAATATTATGACCTGTTAATGGTTTTTAGCAAGGCCAAGTTATAGCAGCTTCCACCTCATCAATCCAGCGACTGCGCTATTACCTACACTGTAAACCTGGTTAAGTCCTGCTAACTCAAAAAATCTGAGGCAACTATTTTAGCCATGAACTTAGCAGCTGATTTCTCCAGACGAGGAACCAAGATACAAGCAAGTCAAATCCCAAGTCCTCAAAGATAATTAAGTGACTAATTAAATGATAATTGTGCATTAGTGATGAACAGCTGCTGTTATTGAACATTACAGAGGAGTTTTGCAAAAGCTCATTACAAGTAAACAAAATCAAAACAAAACAATAAAAACAAGCATTTGTGTTTACATTACATTCATGTACAGGTACATTATAGGTTAATGATACATTCTCTAGTTTGCCTATGTTTTGCCTATGTTGTCTGAGTCTAAGTCCTACTAATGGTTTGGGTGTAACTCTGAATAGATGTTTGAAAGTATGCCAGGGTGTTTTCTTACATCTCTTCCCATGTAAAAAAACAGTAGACACAGAAAACCTAGAAACCAACCTAAGAACACAACTATGGTTAAGGTTATAGTGTTCCCTCTTTCACAGATGAGCAAAAGTTGGTCTTTATAAGTCCATGTGTCTGTGACGAGTTTGACAGGATTGACAGTCATCCATATCACACATGAAATTAAATGAATGAAAGATGAAAATGCAACGAAGAGCCACTGGCCATTGTGTTTTACCCAAAGGCTGTGCAATCTCGGGAACTGTGCAGCCATTTTAAAAACACAAACAATTTGAAAAGAACGGACAGTCAAACACGAAATACAGACAGTGAAGAAAAACGCATATATGGCATTTCTCAGAAGACAAAATACAAATGTGGGTTTTCCAAAGAAAAAGAACACACTTACACTAGAAAAAATCAAACTAGTCAACATGAGGAAACACATGCTGCCACCAGCAGACTTCACCACTGGTGTGTCGTAATTGTAGACAAAAAGGAAAAACATGGAAATAAGGAGAATAACTAGGCATGCGGCAGAAGCCATGACAATAATGGAGGGAATTTCTGTGAACTGTACATAAACAACAGAACGAGTCTTACATGTCGTGCTGCCCTCATCAGACCATTCACTCTCTGCACATGGAAAACAGGTGTAGGGGTCCCCTGAAAAACAGTTCAATAATATACAGTAAATGTTTAGTGTAATATTTTGGCAAAAGCAATACTAATTGAATCAGGAAAAATATTTTGTCTTCAAATCACATTTAAAATAGCACCATAATTCTAGTAATCGTGGTGATATAACGAACAAAAAATGCTATTCCACGCCAAAAATGAACCCACCATCATGTCGTTCCAAACCTCTTTGACTTTATTGCTTTGGAGGAACAAGCTGACAACAAAAACTCTCTCCGTTGACTTCCACTATGTTGACCAAACATACAATGCAAGTGAATAAGAATGCAAACTATTTGGTTAACAACATACTTCAAAATTTATTTTGTGTTATGTATAAATAAAAACTTAAATATATAGTAGGTTTGCAATGACATGAATGAGAGTAAATGATAACAGACATTTCATTTTTCAGGTAGACTATACTTTTAAATATTGCCACCTTTGTTACTTACGAGAAAAATTCACATAGCTGTTAGGTGGACATTTTTTACAAGTAAAACAGCAACCATGAAAGCCTTCAGTTTTCCTTGAATGTCCCACCTTACACTCAACAGAGCAGTTTGAGGAAGGGACCTTTAACAAAGAGGAAAATGTGTTATTTATAGTTTTGTTTAGAAGTTTTGCACATTTCTAAAACGGAGTGCCTATTTACACTTAGTGCAAATAACCCGTCTTATTGGAAGAAACTATTGATACAGCCCTGATACAGCCTTGATACAGCCTTAAGATTAAGTCTCAAATGGGAATGTCTCAGATTGTGTATGGACAGTAACCATGGTTCCCAGAAAAGGGGAACAAGGTGTTGCATCTTGGAGAGCAAGTGTAATCATTGGTAGACAGTGGTCCATGATGTAGGTTTAGGCTTGGGGTTAGGTTAAGGGGTCTAAAAATCTAAAGCGTTATTTGAACTAAAAATATGTAGCAATTTGTATGCTTTAAACTTTGAAATGTCTCTAAATTGTATGTTTTAGCATCAGTAAAATATACAGAAATGTACGTTTTATGCTTGTAAATGTTACGTATTCATTCCTACTTCCTTTACAGGAGAAAACCTGTAAAGTTAAACTTTTAGAAAAAGGCTCAACAAAAATTACTTACAGAACCATTGTTATGCCAGCGAATGAGAGAGTTGTCAATAGTAAAAGTAATTTCTGCATGCTTCTTATATGTTCCCACCATCTCGAACTGTGGAGGATTTACATCAGTGCGCCAGAGCTGATCCAACTGATTGTTGGATCATAATTTTTTTTTTCATAATTCAATAATGTATTTGAAATACTATTTGAAATTTAACTTAACTTACTATGTATGGCTTGGCCATTGTATTTTTGTGGCATTCATTCATGTCACACTGCAGAACTCTATGTAATGGTATACACTGCAGCATATAAGTCAAAGGAGAGTGTTGGATTTTCATTTATAATCTCCTCTGCAGTCAACAATGAACAGTAATCACAATCTTGATTACATGTCTTACTGTACTCCTTGACTTCACTCTCAGCTCTATCATTATGGCCAGCATCAGTTGTTCCTCTGGTTTTATAGATGAAGTCATTAAATCCAGGCAATGACAAGAGTCTCTCTGCAATGCCAATGACTGTACCAATTTTCCTGATTCCTGGTTCTCTTGGATTCTGTTGATTCATAGCCCATGAATGACTTGCAATCCATACTTTGTCCTGGATGTTGTTTGCTATGGCTGCTTTGATGAATTTGGTTGCATATTGTGGCAAAGCAAAAACTACAATGACATTAATGTTGAGCTTATCAATCTTTTTTAGCGTTTGACTGTAGTTTGCCTTTAGACTAAGTCCCTCTTGATAGGCCAAACAAATTCCCGTATTATTTATATACTTGTTAAACTGCTTTAGTCCGTCTGTGCTGTAATCATCTTGACTACCAATAAAGGCAACCCAGTTCCATCCAAACCACTGTATGATGTGAATAATCATCTCTACCAGGTCTTTGTTGCTAGGAATTGTTCTTACAAAAGAAGGATACTGAAGTTTATTGCCTAATGCATAGCTAGAAGCCCCATAATTCACCTTTGAAAAAGAACAAAACACTATATATATATATATATATATATATATATATATATATATATATATATATATATATATATATATATACATACATACATATATGTGTGCTTACAAAAAACTTGCAAAAAGAAAAAAAAAGGTGTAATGCAGCCTAAAAATCCTTTAACGGATTTGAATAATAAAAAGTGTGTTGGTGTGTTATGTGTAGGCTAAGTTAAAAAGATGTGTCTTTAATCTAGATTTAAACTGGCAGAGTGTGTCTGCTTCCCGAACAGAGTTAGGGAGATTGTTCCAGAGTTTAGGTGCTAGATAGGAAAATGATCTGCCGCCCGCAGTTGATTTTGATATTCTAGGTATTATCAAATGGCCGGAGTTTTGAGAACGCAGCGGACGTGCAGGACTATAATGTGATAAGAGCTCGCTCAAGTATTGAGGAGCTAAACCATTCAGGGCTTTATAGGTAATTAATACGATTTTAAAATCTATCCGATGTTTGATGGGGAGCCAGTGCAGTGTTGACAGAACCAGGCTAATGTGATCATACTTCCTAGTTCTAGTAAGGACTCTGGCTGCTGCGTTTTGGACTAGCTGAAGTTTGTTTATTAAGCGTGCAGAACAACCACCCAATAAAGCATTGCAATAATCTAACCTTGAGGTCATAAACGCATGAATTAATATTTCTGCATTAGAGGTTGAAAGCATAGGTCGTAATTTAGATATATTTTTAAGATGGAAAAACGCAGTTTTACAGATGCTAGAAACATGATTTTCAAAGGAAAGATTGCGGTCAAACAGCACACCTAGGTTCCTAACTGATGATGAAGAATTAACAGAGCAGCCATCAAGTGATAGGCTGTGTTCTAGATTATTATATGTGGGGTTTTTAGGTCCAATTATTAGCACCTCTGTTTTTTCTGAATTTAGCATTAGGAAGTTACTCATCATCCAGCTTTTTATATCGACTATGCATTCTGTTAGATTCTCAATTTGGTGTGTATCACCAGGCTGCGCTGAAATATAGAGCTGAGTATCATCAGCATAGCAGTGAAAGCTAACACCATGACTCCTGATAATATCTCCCAGAGGTAACATGTACAGGTTGAAAAGTAACGGTCCTAGCACTGAGCCTTGAGGAACTCCATATTTCACTTGTGAATGATATGATACCTCCTCATTTAATGCTACAAACTGATAGCGGTCAGATAGATATGATGTAAACCATGCTAAGGCGCTTCCTCTAATGCCATAGTTTTCTAGTCTATCCAAGAGAATGTTGTGATCGATAGTATCGAATGCTGCGTTAAGATCTAATAGCACTAATAACGAGATAAAACCATGATCCGATGATAAAAGCAGGTCATTAATAACTCTAATGAGAGCAGTCTCAGTACTATGGTATGGTCTAAAACCTGATTGGAAATCCTCACAGACACCATTTTTTTTATAAAAAGGAATACAGTTGTGAGGATACTACCTTTTCTAGTATCTTTGACAGAAAAGGGAGATTAGAGATTGGTCTGTAATTTACTAAGTCTTTGGGATCAAGATGTGGTTTCTTAATAAGAGGCTTAACTACAGCCAGTTTGAAGGTTTTGGGAACATATCCTAATGACAATGATGAATTAATAATGTTCAAAATAGGATCTATGACTTCTGGAAGCAAATCTTTTAATAGTTTAGATGGCTGTTGTGAGAGGAGCTCCGCTGCACGACTGAGGTCGCATGGAATGTGAGTGGCAATCAGAGACTTGAGTTTGTAAACAGACACCACCATGGTAGTTGGTGAATGCAACCATCACTGTGTTGTCCATTCAAAACATCATGTACTTGCCTTGGATCAAAGATCAAAGCCTCCTAAAAGCTAGAAGCACTGTCAACAGCTCCAGGCAATTGATATGCCAATGCAGGCAAGGGGTTTTCCAAGGCACTGCTGAAGCAGTCTCATATGCATTAGGCCCAATGGTGTGACCATGGCTGAGGATGCCATATAGTAGTCCCCAGTAGTCCTTGTAGGGGATACAGAGTTACCAAAGAGTCCAACCTACAAGATGGGGACGTTGAGAAAAGCGAACTTTCTCGGCTTCCCACATCTCTACTAGGTTTAGCCACAGGTGGTGCTACTGGGCCACCATTGTGGACATCGCTCTCCCCAAAGCCTATGCCGTCACCTCTGTAGCCCAGAGGGCATAGTTGGAAAAAGGAAAAAATTTATACTATGCACAGGCAATGATGTTATAGACAGTCATCATGTCAGCCAATGTTATTGCCGTGGTTAGCTTCAGAAACCCGTCATAGTAAAAGCATTTCCCGTAGCGTACTTTTTTACAATCACTGTGCAGAGTGTGTCAACGGTCAGTCAAATCTCATAATTCTGTAACTGAAGTGTCACGCTGCGCAGTTTTAAGACAGATGTCTATTTCTTCGCAATGCAAGAGTAAATAAAGAACTGATGTTTGAAAAAGTAAAGCATTTCCTTTACTCAAACATGGTCTATAAAAGTTTTTAAAAACAAGAGAAAGAAGTCTGATTCAGAAAGCAATATCAGAAATCCAAGTCCTGACTGTGCGAAAGGAGGAGTTGGGCATCTGAATGTAGCATCTGAATTAGTGGTGTAGTGGAGGGTATATGCAGGTATACCCACTTTTTTATCAGGCTTTGCGTATACCCACTTCTAAAAATCCCTTCTGATGCACAAAAATCAGGAGTGTTCTGCATTAGCCAAAATTACGAAAGTCTATTGAAAATAGTCTACATCGGGCTATTCAAAACAATTCAAAACAAAATAACATACTGCTCTAAAAAAAATCTGTTTTTTATTCCCGTTGAAAACTAATACCATTGCAAATTTGACAATTTTATGCAAGAGTAGTTTATGTGAAGTTTTCAACAGCTCAGACACAGTCAATATTGACAAATTCTGGTTGATTTGGTTTAACAAAGATTAAAGAACAGTCCTGCATCTCGGAGCAACACACATTACTGAATTAATCATGTGAATCAATGCTTCAATAAACCATTTATAAAGCAGGCGCTTGCTTCATTCTTGAAAGAATTAGCCATTTGAACAAATCGTTTGAATAAATGACTCAATGACTCGCTCATTAAGATTGTCACTTGCTGCATCTTACTGGCAGTTTACATTCATATTTAAAAGTAGCTTTCTGTATTCTTCCCTACATCGCATACTTGTGTATTAAAAAATAATAATTAAAAAAACATAAAAACAAATAGCATTAGTTTTGCAGTTGTAATCTTGAAAAATGCGTTACAAAAATGTCACTTCAGTATCATTAAACTATCTGTGTAAATGCAAATAAATAAATGCTATTGACTTCTGCTGCTTCCATTTCTTCTGCAATGTAAATATCAGATTTTGTTGAGGCTTTCATTTAATTCATAGGCTTGGTTTCACAAACAGGGCTTTGCATAAGACAGGATTAGTTTATAGTTCAATTAGGACAAAAGTAATTTTTATAAACATGCTTTAGAAAAAAACATTACTTGTGTGCAACTTAAGACAAAAACAAAGGCGCTGTTATGTTTTAAGATCAGTCAGTGCAAGTGTCTTTGATTTAAAACAGTTTTATGTTTTAGTCTAGGACTAAGTTTAAGCCTTGTCTGTAAAACTGGGGGATAGTGTCTTATTATATTAAATTATTAATAAAATGTAAAAAAGCAAAACAGAGAAGCAAGGGCAAATCACGCTATTGCATGTGTACTCATCTGTGCAATCTTACCTGATGAGCTTGGGACTTGCCTGGGTGCGAAGAGGGTATGCACTTGCGACTACAGCCATTGGGTTCACACAGGAATTAGTCACAGCATTCTCTGCTGGTGCGCCACATCACAACAACCTGCTAGTCCTTTCTTACCACCAGAGGCCAGACTGGAGAGACTGATTTTAACGCAGAGAAAGGTGATCAGACATCGAGATGTCATCCTCGCCCACATGTATTGTGAAAAGCACAATATATATATAAAAAGTAAAAAAGGAGCTGTTTATAAAAAGTGAGCTGTTTGCATCTAAATGTGGAAGCAGACATCCTGTCGAGGCAAGGACTGAGGTATCATGGGACGCCCACTTCGAGGTGGTGGAAAAGATCTGGAGAGTGTTTCACCAGGTGGAACTGGACCTCTTTGTGACTTGAGAGAATTCATGTTTACATGTCGGCGATCTCTGCCTACCATGCCTCTCTCTCGGTGGATATACAATCCTGTGATTCAATCCAGATCTCACTGTGGTCTTAGAGGCTCTCTGTGTGCCGCCGTTTAGCACTGTGTTTTCTGGTATTGTAATATGTTTTATGCATGTTTATGATAGATCAATAGGGAATATCACCTTGTTTTAATGTGATGTAACTGAAAGTGTATATTATATGTTGATATCATTGCATCGTTGATATTCGTGCTTTAACAATCTTTATCTTTACTAGTTAACTATCAAACTCCCATCCAGTGCATATGCAAATTAACATGCTTAGAGACAAAGAGCCATAGAACTCTCCTCTAAAAGTTCAGGATATCATTGGCTCTTTGACCGCAGTCTTCTACTTTTCTGGATTTCATCCATGTCTCACCCTGCCAGCGCAACCGCAGTTTGTGGCAACTCTTACATTTGCTCCAGGCCTTGCGGCCTTGACTTTCCATTCAACCAAAGATTCTCGGATCTCAGCAGATCTCCCTCTTAGGTCTTTTTACCTTCTACCCAGGAAGAAACTATCAATCATCAGTCAGGACATCTTTGGAGTTCATCACTCTTCCAACTGTTTAATTCTTCTACAGTTATATAAATAATTGTAATTAGTCATAAAATTAAATCAATTAATTGTAATTATTTATATACATTTCCCTTAATGAGCTGATTTGTTGCAATAAATAGCTCCTAAGCAAGTGGAAAAAGCTGCTGATTAAAGGCCGGGACTCACTAAGCTGAAGTCAACCAACTAGCGGCAATGAAATAGGCAGGACTGGACAAAAAAGCTATGCTCGAACACATTCAAAAGCTACCATTTTGAATATTAGTAACATTTATAACTTGACCAGTCCCTATCTCACTCCTCTTGCTCGGGGTCCACGCTGCGGCTACTTTCCTTGCCCCGTCTCTCAACCAAGGTTGTTGAGACCATCCTCCAATCCAGAGCTCCATCTATGAGGAAACTGTATGCCCTGAAGTGAATGCCTGCTTGACCCAGTTATCTGCACAGTTGGTACAGTGCTGGAGATCCTGCAGGCCAGGTTCTCTACAGGGGTCACCCACTCCACCCTGAAGGTTTATGTTGCGGCGATATTGGCCTACCACACCCCTCTCGGTGGACACACAGTGGGTAGAGACCCCTTGGTTACATGTTTTCTCTGCAGTGTGCTGAGGTCGAGGCTTCCAGTACGATCATTCCAACATGGGATCTGGCTGTGGTGTTTGAGGCTCTCTGTGGGCTGCTTTTGAGCCCATAGCGAAGATCTCTGATTGCCTGCTGATGATAAAGGCCACACTGCTGTTGGTGTTGTGTTCTCTGAGGAAAGCAGTGGACCTTCAGGCCCTCTCAGTAGCCCCTTTTTTTTTTTTTTAGAGTTTGCGCCTGGCATGGCCTATTGATGTCCCGCCATTTAATTGGATACGACTCAGAGCTGTCATGTCGAAACCATTCCCCATAGCGTCTCAGACATAATCTCTAAAGTTGCAAAGGCTAAAATCTCGAAACCAAAGAGATATTCCTTATAAAAGTTAAGACTTGACCATGACTTCCTAAAACACCTTGTTTAAACACACCCCTTCATCTCTACGTTACTGTGTAGGAAGACTTGCATAACACTGGCCAAATGTTTGCGCAAAGAAAGAAGATGTAGCTATTATTCTCGTTGTAGTGTTGTTGCCTGTGCCATGGTCTGGAGACGCTGAGTTTCACTGAAAGTTTTTGAGCTTCCAAAAGCGGACATAACTAAAAATCAGTGGGTTAAGTTGTATTTACAACACTGTTCCAAAACAGTTGGATGGATTGTGTTTAGACCTGAATTTCTTTTAGGTTTTTCAACATTTTAATGAATACATTCATTTGTACAATTTGTCACATTTGTTAAATTCTGCCTGAACAACTGCAGTTTTTGATTTTGCTTTTAATGATGCTATATGACTTCATTTATTGATTCATTTATTTTTTTTTAGATATATGCACAGTTCCAGAACTCTACATACTTTGACACCAAATTATTGAGGCTTTGAAAATGTTATTTATTACAGGTTAAAAGATGCATTTGTGTTTACATTTCATTCCATTTAGATTTAAATCTCTCCATTCTCTGCCTTTGTGTTTGCATAACAAAATAGTGAAGATTTTAAGTTTTAAACAAAACATCTGATTCATCCCAATTTTCATATTTATATTTATGCTCTAAAAGTATGTACTCTTTTTGTGAGAAAAAAGTACATACTTTTGAGTATATAGCACAGTAGTAACTTTCGGACATAGCAGTTAGTCATTTTTATGTCTTAAATTGACTGTTAAATGCATCATGTCACCATTTAAATGTATATGAGGAAGAGCTTGTTGAATATGCATGTTGATCTGCCAGTCACAGGTGTGTCAATCTAAAAGTTTGCATTATGATGCATTTAATGATCAAATACATTAATCTAAATGTTTACAGTATAAATATTTATCACTCAAACCTCTTTACTTCCTGTCCACTGGTCCTGCATATCAGCCATGTTTGTGTTTTTTATACACTTTTTATACATGTTTGTAGTTCTAATCAAATCAGTATTAACCGTTAGAGTATGCACGTCTCTGCGCTTCGAATTTCTACTAAAAGTACACCATCTGGGATTCTTTGGCATACTTCCAATACTATGATTTGGGTGCGAATTTTATTTTTACATTTTTATTTTAATATTAAAATGTAAAACAAATAGCATGTGAATTGAGACACAGCATAATATCTAAGTCCTACTTATGGTTTGGGTGTAACTCTGAATAGATGTTTGAAAGTATGCAGGAGTATTTTTTTGTGGTTGGAATATTATAATGTAAGATTTTGGTATGAAATAACTGAAAAGAATTCCATTTATACTAGATACCTGAGCAACTGCATTCAAAATGACAATGTATTTGCCTTTGGTAGTGAGGTATGCAGTGAAATATGCAATCCAGGTCAGATAGTACAAAATGAGACTGAATGTTATTGATTTGGCCTCGTTGTAATTTTTGGGAAGATCTCTTCCCATGTAAGAAAACAGTAGACAAAGGGAACCAAGAAACCAACTTATGAATACAACTATGGTGAAGGTTATAGTATTCCCTGTTTCACAGATAAACATAAGTTGGTCTTTATAAGTCCATGTGTCTGTGACGAGTTTGACAGGATTGACAGTCATCCATATCACACATGAGATTAAATGAATGAAAGAAGCAAATGCAATGAAGAGCCACTGGCCATTGTGTTTTACCCAAAGGCTGTGCAATCTCGGGAACTGTGCAGCCATTTTAAAAACACAAACAATTTGAAACGAACGGACAGTCAAACACGAAATACAGACAGTGAAGAAAAAAGCAAATATTGCATTTCTCAGAAGGCAAAATACAAATGTGGGTTTTCCAAAGAAAAAGAACACGCTTACACTAGACAGAAACAAACTAGTCAACATGAGGAAACACATGCTGCCACCAGCAGACTTCACCACTGGTGTGTCGTAATTGTAGGCAAAAATGCAAAATACAGCAATAAGGAGAAAAATTAGGCATGCGGCAGAAAGCATGACAATGATGGAGGGAATTTCTGTGAACTGAGGATAGATAACAGAACGAGTCTTACATGTCGTGCTGCCCTCATCAGACCATTCACTCTCTGCACATGAAAAACAGGTGTAGGGGTCTCCTGAAAACAAGAAAACAAAAATAAAATCTGTAAAATAATATGGAATTTTGGTAGTAGTATTTTTTCTGAAAAGCAAAAGAAACTCTTTTTTTTTATCACATTCACAATCTTTAAATCACATTTCAAAAAGCACTATAATTCAAATAAAATATGTGATAGTCTACACCAAAAATGGTAATTCTGTCTTATTTACTCACCTTCATGTCATTCCAAACCATAGAAGATAGAGAAGAACAGAAGACAGAGAAAATAGCATATAAGATATTTTTAAGAATGTCGGTAACCAGACAGATTCCACTGATTTCCATTATATGGACAAAAATACAATGGAAGTCTATAGGAATTGAAACTTTTTCAAATGCTTGGTTACCAACATTCGAAATATGTGTCCTAAATAAAATTGTTTCTAGGATACGTATATGTAATCCTAATCCTGTAAAGAATGAGACACTGCATTGCAAAACGCACTGAAAGTCAAAAGAGTCGCCAAAGACAATTCTTTATGGAAATCCCTGTTCTAAGTGTGTTACGGTAAGTAAAGCCCTAGCCTATATCCTAAATGAGTTATGGGAGTTAACGGGTCTACCAGGCTTTAACAAACAACAATCGCCATAAGTGGAAGGATCAGAGACGATGTAGATCATAATAGATCATAAAGACCCTCAAATCTCCCTTTTCTGTTAAAGATACTAGAAAAGGTAGTATCCGCACAAATATCTTCGAGAAAAATGGTATGAGGATTTCCCGTCAGGATTTAGACCGTACCATAGTACTGAGACTCCTGAGACCTGTTACTTTTCACTCTTTACATGTTACCTCTGGGAGATATTGGGTGCTTCCCAATATCCATCCTTGTTTCTTTGCTCCCCCGTCCTACATTCTATGACCTGGAAAACGATCAAGCTCAGTCATATTGTAGGACATCTTAATTCACAACAACACCCAAGAACTGCAGGCCTCACTTGATTCAGTTAAGGTCAGTGTTCATTACTCCACCATAAAAAAGAGACTGAGCAAAAATGTCCTGTATGTCAGAGTTCCAAGACGAAAACTGCTGCTGAGCAAAAAGAACAGAAAGGCTCATCTGAGTTTTGCCAGGAAACATCTTGATAATCCCCAATACTTTTAGGAAAATACTTTGTTAACTGACTAGACAAAAGTTGAACTTTTTGGAAGGTGAGTGTCCCATTACATCTGGAGTAAAAGTAACTTCAGTAGCATTTCAGAAAAAGAACCATACCAACAGCAAAATATGATGGTGGCAGTATGATGGTCTGGGGCTTGCTGCTTCAGGGCCTGGAAGACTTGATATGATAAATGTAACAATAAAATTTGCTGTTTAACAAAACAATCCTGAAGGCCATCTGAAATTAACTTGGTTTTCGAAGAAGGAGAATGATCAAAAACACACCAGCAAGTCCACCTCTAAATGGCTGAAGAAAAACTAAATGAAGATTTTGGAGGGGCCTAGTCAAAGATGCTGTGGCATGACCTTAAAAAGGCGGTTCATGCTCGAAAACTCTCCAATGATTTTCAACAATTCTGCAAAGATAAGTAGGCCAAAAATACCTCCGCACTCATTGTTACTTACTGCAAACGCTCGATTGCAGGTATTTCTGCTAAGGGTGGCCCAACCAGTTATTAGGTTTATGGGGCAAACGCTTTTTCACACAGGGCCATGTGGGTTTGGATTTTGTTTTCCCTTCATAATAATCTTAATTTAAAAACTGCATGTTGTGCTTACTTTGATTAATATTTACATTTGATGTATACATTTCTTGTATACATGAAATTATACCTATATACATATACATGAAGTATAATATTTACATATGATGACCTGAAACATTAAGTGTGTTTTGTTTACTGAATGCAATTTCATTTATTCATATAATTATTTACAGGTGAAAGAATATGATATCTGAATGCATTTGGCTTGAATATTCAGTGCTTTGACATCATGGAGAAATCAGAAAGCACAAAAGCACATGAGGTGGAACCAGCATCACCTTCTAGAAATGAAGCAAATGCTCGCAAGGAATGCTGGAAGTGTGACCCTGAAACACAGTGTCTTGTTCCCTCTGGGAACTAGGGTTACATATGTAACCTAGAGAAATTCCCCTTTAGGAACTCAAGCTGCATCACAAAAAGCCTTGACCCCCAAAGAGAGGAGAGATCAGAGAACTTGAGGCTATGGAGTAGCATCCTGACCCACCACATAGCTTAAGTTTCCTTGGCCATAGACCTCAGCCTCAGTGCACCATGGAGGAAGCATGTAACTGGGGGTGTCTAAAAGTGGATGTGGTAAGCAGTTATAGCCAGCACATACACCCTCAGGGTGGAGTGGGTCAACCCTTCAGAAAATCTAGCCTGCAAGAAATCTAGCACTGTACCAACTGGGTAGGTCAAACTGGTAATCTCTACACTAGGAAGTGAAAGCTTCCCCTCCAGGCTGTACAGTTTCCTTGTAAAGGGAGCTCGGGATTGAAGGATGGTCTCAACAACCTCAGTTGAGAGAACGGAAGCTCCTCAGAGGCCACACCTAAGAAAAAAGATACCTCCTGGCAGAAGTTTCCCATGGAGAGCTGTTGAGAATGGAAATCAGGTCTGAGAACCATACTTGGCCTAGCTAGAAAGGGCTACAAATAGCAGATTGTTTTCATCCTGGCACACTCTCACCAGAACTCCCGGGAACAGATCATTCAGGAAAAACAGGCCACACCTGTATCATAGCATCCAGCCCCAGTGGATAAAGAACCAGAATGTGATGTGTCTCTAATCGCAAACGCCTGAGCCTGTCCAAAAATTCAGGGAAGCATCCCAGACATCTTAACAGGATGTCTGCTTTAAATTAATGGAGTTCCCTGGAGTCACAGAGGAGCCAGAGCAGGATCCACACACTTTGTGAAAGCGCGGGATAAGAGGCAAGGCCAAAAAGAAGAACCCAGAATTGGTAAGCTTTGCACCCAATTCAAACCTTAGGAACCTCCTGTGATAGGGAAGGATGTAGAAGCATGCATTTTTAGATTGATCATGAGGCATGATCTCCTCGAGAACCTGAAAAAGGTTCAAATTTCAGATGTAAAATAGGATGCAACCATCCCTACGTTTTTGGAATGATAGAACCCAGGCTCTCTTTCGTCTCTTTAGGAACCACCTCAATGGCCTCCATTCTCAAGAGAGTGTCTACTTCTTGTTTCTTGAACAGAGCCTGCTTGGGGCCACCAGAATGGCCCCATTGAAAGCTTCGAACTAAATACTGTAAACGTTTCTAGTATGCAGAAACCCATTGAGACATATTTGGCAGAAGTCTTCATGTTGTTAAATACTCTATTAAGGGTATTAATAATACTCTATTAGTCTCTTGAGACTGACTTCTGAGAGCTCCTAGCTCGGTGCCCTGAAGAGGAGGCAGCTGATCTAGCTGCTTTAAAGACTTTCAAAGAGGTGGCGAGCCTCTCAACTCTCCTACATTTCTGGGCAGAAGAGACTGAGAGAAGGACTCTCTTTGGCTGAAGTCTACTGAAACTACAATCCTCAGAAGCACGTCAACTATTAAGGAAGACTAGACTGGTAGAACCAGAGCCTGATAGGTAGGACCCAAAAAGACACAACTGGCAGGGTCCCACACAGCCAGGTAACCTACTAAGGGAACAAGTCTCTTGAGACTGGCCTCTGGTGTAATCAGAGTGACTAATCAAAGTGACAACCAATTAAGCCACTCTAGAGACCTCCAAAAAGGTGGCAAGCCTTTCAGCTCCACAACGTTTCCAAACAGGAGAGACTGAGAGCTGCGCTAGCTGGAGACCGACGCACCCTGTATAATGGGCACAAACCACTCTTTAAAAGTCCTGGGCCATAACCAACAGGATATTTTTATGCCAAAGATTATCCAGCAAATATGACCAATTGCAAATTTGCCTCCTGCTAAAAGCTGAATGAAAAGCTGGAATATATTTGGGGCTGCTGAGAAGAGCAGCCACCTCAGCCTCTCGGGGGAGAGAGAGCACTGTGCTCCCTACTACAGAATTTCATCTCAAGTGCTCACTATGTAGACAGTGAGGGAAAAGAAAGACGGACATCTCCAGTCCCTACTAAATACAATAAGTATAAATAAATATTAAAGTATTTTTCACAGAAAAGTATTGCATTAACACACGTTTTGCTATACACATGTTTATTCCATTTGTGTATATTGGAACAAAACAAAAAAGGGAGGGAAAAAAGCAAATTTGATATAATGTCATAAAAACAAAAAAATTGAGCTGGACAAAATTATTGGCACCCTTTCAATATTGTGGATAAATAAGCATGTGATGCTCCTTTAAACTAACCTGGGGCAAGTAACAGATGTGGGCAATATAAAAATCACACATGAAAGCAGATAAAAATGAGAGAAGTGTGTCTGTGTGCATCACACTAAGCATAGACAACAGAAAGAGGAGAAGAAAACTTGACAGATGAGAAAAAGATAGAGCTTTTTGGTAAAACACGTCATTCTACTGTTTATTGAAAATAGAATGAGGCCTACAAAGAAAAGATCACAATACCTACAGTCAAATATGGTGGAGGTTCAAAGATGTTTTGGGTGCCCTGACTGTGCGCAAGGCATCATGAAATCTGAAGATTACCAAAGGATTTAGGGTCGCAATGTAGGGCCCAGTGTTAGAAAGATGGATTTGTCTCCAAGATCTTGGGTCTTCCAGCAGGACAATGACCCCAAACAAAGCACCCAGAAATGGATGGCAACCAAAAGGAGCAGTTTGCAAAGTAAGAGTGGTCCAAAATTCCGGGTGAGAGGTGTAAGAAGCTTATTGATGGTTATAGAAAGTGAATATTAAGGGTGCCAATAATTTTGTCCAGCCCATTTTTGGAGTTTTGTGTGACATTATGTCAAATTTTCTTTGTTCCCTTCCTTTTTTGTTTAGTTCCAATACACACAAAGGGAATAAACATGTGTATAACTAAAAATGTGTTACTGCAATACTTTCTGGAAGAAATTAAGGGGTGCCACCAAGTTTGGCCATGACTCTATATATTATTTATACACACTGTGACGAGCGTCCCGAGGATCGATCAGCGTTGCCCTGGGAACAAACACGGAACACCTACACCAGCCACTCAACGACGGATTCGCCACACCTGGAGCTCATCAGCCGCGGGCCAGATAAGCCCGGCCAGGCGATGGCTTCATGGAGCCACAAGACTCCGGTAACGCGAGCTAACCTGTTGTCTCTTTCTTTGTCTCCCAGAAGCTACAACGTGACGGGCCTGCCTGAGCTACTTCCCCTAATACCTCACAGTGGACTCCCTCACGTTATTAAGCACGGGAAACACCGAGACGACTCACCGCTGCACTCACCGGATTCACCGCTACACCACCCCCGGACACACCGCCGCACTCCTCGCACGGACTCACCGCCACCTTCTGTGTATTTGTCTAATAAATACACCCTCCGAGGGTTTCACTGCACCTGTTTCTCTTGTGCTTCCTCTGCCTCGCCACAACACATATATAAAACTTAATCATCACAGAAGAAAACACTATTTAAATCCTCTAACCCATCTGCCAGATCCATACACAGTCCCATTGATCTCAATTGGTGCCATGCCTCAACAGCATGACCAGAATGCAAGCTCAGAGGCAGAGATACACTCCTCAGAGTGCTCCCCCGAGTGCAGCCATGAAGAGGAACAAACAGGCTTATGGGTTTGGAATCACATGAGAGGGAAGTTCATAATGACAATTTTCATTTTTAGATAGATGATCTCAAAAGTTGTCATTGACCTCTGCTTAAAGTACTTACGAGAAAAATCCAAATAGCTGTTAGATGGGCATTTTTTACAGGAAAAACAGCAACTATGAAAACCTTCAGTTTGCCTTGAATATCCTGCCTTACATTCAACAGAGCAGTTTGAGAAAGGAACCTTTAGGGAACAAGAGAATGTGTAATTACAGTTAATTCCCACTCTCAAAGTGCAAATCACTACAATGAACATCAACAGTGTTACTGGTGTCTAAAGCATGCAGTAAGTAATGACACATTGAAATTCATTGCAGATGAAGCTTATTTTGTCTTCAGGAGTCAATTGTTTGCAGTGTATGTCATTGAAGATGTTCATAGAACAAATGTTTCAGAAAGTGTGTCTCTCTGTGTCCCTATAAATTTGACACATTATTACACCTAAGATCAGTGCATTGTTTGCTTGGAAAAAAAAGAATGTGTTTAGCACTTTAGGGTGTTCGATGAGCTGATAGGGACCAAAAGCACTGGGGACGAAAAAGCATTGCTAGCTCAAGTTGGCCATAGCCCTATTGGTTGCAATAGGTCTACAATGTACTTAAAAGTTCACCCAAAAATGAAAATTCTGTCATCATTTACTACAATTAAGTAATTCCAATTCTGAACAAAGAAATTCATACAGATTTGATACAGATGTTTTGAAGAAAGTTTGTAACCATGCTCTTTTGGGTCACCATTAACTTCCAGAGTCATTTTTTTCTACTATGGAATTCAATGGTGACTCAAAAACAGCCTGGTTACGCTTTTTTTAAACCGTTTTGGTATATTGCTGTGGAACTCTGGAGGCCTGGCAACTGACTAGTAGACTTGGATCACCAATGGCCTTCCTTCATGTCATTGTGACATTCTATAGTTAAGCCATTATCTATAGTGAGTCACAGAGAAGTACTTTTAACCAATTTAGAGTATGAATTTTCTCCCTTAATTTAAAAGAACAATAAGCTATTATTCAGAAACATTGAGTCGAGAGGTTCACCAAGTTTACCCTGCATGGATTTCACACAGGCCAGATGTGGGCCAATTCTAAGTTGCTGTCTGCGTCTGTTACAGGACTATGGCCAGCGAGGAAGGTAAAATGGTCAGGACTTGCTGTAGAAAAGCTCAGGGACCACTATATGACTCAATACAGTGCTATGACATATTCACTGTTTATTAAAGCAGTCTTTCTCTCAGCATGTAGTGCTGTTGTAGTGATTATGATTCTCCAGTGTCAGCTTCATTTAAAAGCCTATAAAAACTCTGAACAGAACAGTGAACCAACATTGTTAATGATAATAATAATAAAAACTGTTAAAGAAATCTGTTAATTGACCTTCATATGCAGAAAGTAAAACTGTCTAAATCTAAATGTTTATTTTAAGGTTTAAGAAAAAAATTACTTACAGATCCATTGTTATGCCATGGCATGAGTGTGTAGTCGATACTAAAAGTAATTTCTGGATGTGTATCATATGTGCCCACCATCTCAAACTGTGGAGGATTCACATCAGTGCGCCAGAGCACAACTGCATATCTGATGGTTGGATCATAATTTTTATCGTATTTCACCTGGCGACCATTGAGTGGAAAATCCAAATTCTTTATTTCTTGTAGAAGCTGTTGTGAGGGGTGTTCAAATAAAAAAGATGTAACTCATAATAACAATAATCATAAGCACAATCATCATAATTTATTATTATTATTATTGCTCACTCCGATCACCACCAGAGGTCACCCTCCCCATACTACTAATCATTCAGAACTCCATTTCCCATAACACCCGCACCAGAGACTAATCACCTGCACAGGTGTACCTAAGCTGTGTCCACACACTCACTCATTGTGAAGTCTTGTTTTGACCTGACACGACTGAGCGGTTTCTCTTGCATTATCCTGTATTTCTGTGTATAACCTCGGGCTGTTTGACCACTCTTGATTCTCTTCCACCTGCCCTTGTGATCTCATTTACTGGAACACTGTTTGCTGCCTGCCGCGACCTCAGCCTGGACTGCCTCTGATATTTTTTCACTGTTTACGGAATTCTACCTGTTTGACTTTGCCTATATTAATAAAAAGCTGCAAATGGATACCAGTGCCTCTGACTCCTCGTTGCACATAAGCAAAAATGCTAAATATTGTATATTATTTTTATTTGTTTAAAAAAGTATTGAATATTTTAAGTAAAACATTATTTAATAATATAATTGAAAAAATTATTAAACTAAATTGTCATGCATTCGATTTCACTTACCATGTATGGCTTGGCCATTGTTTTATTGTGGCATTCATTCATGTCGCACTGCAGAACTCTATGTAATGCATGAGCTATGGTATATATGGCAGAATAGATGGCAAAGGAGAATGTGGGATTTTCTTTTATGATTTCTTCCGCAGTCAACAATGAGCAGTACTCACAAACTTGATTACATGTATTTCTCTTTCCCAGGATGCCAGTCTCATCGCTATCATTATGACCAACAACAGTTGTTCCTCTGGTTTTATAGATGAATTTATTAAATCCAGGCAGTGATAACAGTCTCTCTGTAATGCCAATGACTGTACCAATTTTCCTGATTCCTGGTTCTCTTGGAATCTGTTGATTCATAGCCCATGCTTGACTTGCAATCCATACTTTGTCCTGGATGTTGTTTGCTATGGCTGCTTTGATAATTTTGCTTGCATATTGTGGCAAAGCAAAAACTACAATGACATTAATGTTGAGCTTATCGATCTTTTTAAGCGTTTGACTGTAGTTTGCATTTAGACTTAGTCCCTCTTGATAGGCCAAACAAATGCCTGTATTATTTATATACTTGTTAAACAGCTTTAGTCCGTCTGTGCTGTAATCATCTTGACTACCAATAAAGGCAACCCAGTTCCATCCAAACCACTGTATGATGTGAATAATCATCTCTACCAGGTCTTTGTTGCTAGGGATTGTTCTTACAAAAGAAGGATACTTAAGTTTATTGCTTAATGCATAGCTAGTAGCTCCATAATTCACCTTTGAAAGAGAAAAGAAACGCATATTCACTTCATATACGTATGTTTCATTAAGCAAACTTTATAAAAAGAAACATACTTTACCATTGGTATAAGGTCCATTGTTATCAGTGGTGCGGTAGCAATAGTTCTTGTGCTTCCATATGGCCTGTTAAAGCAATCACTTTAGGCTGATAGTTGTTGAGTTTTTCTTTAGGTTTGATTGAGCCATTCTTGGAGATCAAATTTAAGACTGAATTTAAATTCTTTATATTAGAACAGTGGTCAAAAATTTCATATCCCAGAGATACATTGGGCAGAAGAGTGGTGGAGTTATTAATCTCTTCAACAGCAAATCTCATTACTTGCAGCATCTGATATCCAGATTTTGAGGAAATGTGCCTTGAAAACATCAGTGTGAAAGTTAATAATAATTGAACATTCATCTAATTAATATGACTTGATTTGCATGAGAATATTTATTTGATTCACATTACTGTGTACTGATAAACCTAGACCAGAAAAAGGTCCTTACTTACCTGAAACATTCTGTGGTCTCTCTGCTGAAAACAGGGTTGTTTCATGTTCTATTTCATGTAAAGCAAAAAGACCACCCAATAAGTAATCTCCTTCAAGCTGAAGTCTGACCTTGACCAAGAATCTTTGAAAAATAAACAATCAGTAAAGCCTACAAAGCAAAATGTAAATGCTACCAAGAAGCATGGTTTAAGATTGGCCGTTGGTTCTGAAACAAGGATGTGCTGAAACAAGGCTCTGATAAAAGCAGTCAGGCTTATATTCTAAACTTAATTTTCTTAAAACACATTTCAATTTGTTTAAACCACTATATTCACTGATACATATATCAATTTACATATCTAAACTCACAAAGCATATGCCAATCAGTTATTAAATAGAGCATTACACCACAAACGTCTCATCTCTTTCTCTCTCTCTCTCTCTCTCTATATATATATATATATAAATATACATTTTCAAATCAAACTCTAGTGAAACAAATGGTAACCTTCAAAAGAAAGAAAGATTTGGGTTTGGGATTGGTTAAATTTTATTGGGAAAAAATATGACCACAATATGACATTTTACCTAATAATTCGGCATGCACTCTAGACTACATAATTTTTTTTAAAATTAATATTCTCTGCATATTTAAAAAAAAGTGTACATTTTAATTTACATTTAAGTATCATCCTGAGCCTGCTCCTGACAATTGTTGTCTCTTGCAGATCAAATAAATCAGACTGGATCTAGCAGTTAATCCCTTTGTGGTAATCACAAACTAATACCTCTGCAAATGTTCTGTCTTTGGCATGCACCTGAACGTCACTGGCAGAGTTTACCTTGAGCTTTTTCAACCTCAGAGGCAACATTCGGTTTCAACGCATCAAAGCGAGACAGCAAGCTATGATGTAGAAACAACATGGCAGGATCTTTTGCGGTAATTTCGGAATGCCAGTAGAAAGGTGACCAGCCTTTATTGAATTGCAGTTGATTCTTTGAAACACTGTAGTATTCGTTCCAATGCATTCCCCGTGTGTCGCTCCATTGGCCTTAAGAAATGTCTGAAACTCTTCTGAGCCGAACTGAAGACCGTTATCACTAACCAGCACTTCTTGAATTACGATGTCCACATGTATGCATTGCCATTTCTAAGGATGCAAGATTGAGGATCTGGAAGCTTTTATTGTCTGAGTACTTTACCTTTCTTTGAGGCTGATAGTGTGCAAGAAGGAAAAAGTCAAGAAAATATAATATAATGCCTCTAAAACAGTTTCCTGTACAAGCTAATCGAGGTCTTCACGATTACTACAAATTTACAGGTTGGTGTATTTAATCCAGGTTAGAGATAGTGGGCCTAGTGATTGGATTGGATAGTGGGCCTAGTGCACAAGTGATTTACAAAACATTCATAAACTGCATAAAACAATCATCATTTGAATATCATGCCCCTAAAAGAATATCATGACACTGGTTTATAAGCCTTGCCGTTAGAGATTACGACATACAGCAGGGTTCCTCAAATCTTAGCCTGAAGGTCCAATGTACTGCAGAGTTTAGCTCCAACCCTGATAAAACTCACCTACCTTTTTTTTAATGATCCTGAAGACATTGATTAACATACAGGTGTGCTTGATTAGGGTTAAAGCTAAACTCTGCAGGAAAATGGATCTTGAGGTCCAGATTTGAGGATCACTGACAAAGAGAAACAAAACTATTTAGTTCCCCTCAAATATTTTCAATTTAATTTAATAACAGAACAAGAACGAAAAATAAACTGTTATAAAATGATATTAAACTATAACAGAAACTAGGTGACATTCATTATAAACAGCATATAAATGCCTGTGTCTCATTCCACAAGAATACAAATGTTTGCTTTTTTTGACATATTTTGGTTGCTAAACTATTATTCCACACAAAAATGAAAATAAATAAACAAATAATAATCTGATATTAGACAGCAATGTAGTTGATTAACACTACCAACCTCCAGAAATGTAGCAAGCAGATCGGTAAAATATTTTTTTAATAGTTTGAAAAATCGACTTTTTAAACTAGAATTGGGTCGGATCACCTTTTAAGATGATAAATCAGCAACACTTTAAAATATGGTTCTGTCATTAATCATTAACTACACAAGAACAAATGAGTAACAATATTAATATCTAGTAACTACTTTTAACTAACAAGAAACTCTGATTAACGAATTAGTAAGTAATAAATGACAGTAGTTTAATATAACCCAATCAATAGCTAACATTTTTGAGTTTAATGATTGATATATATATAATATATATATAATATATATATATATACATACATACATACACATATACATACATACATATATCCAAGTCTGCTGTTAGGTTACTGATAATGTAAACAGTTGTGTGAATTTGTTTATTCAAATTATTCGCAAATAACACATGAGTGAATTAGACGAAGCATGCAAAAATGAACATATTCTATATCTCCACAATGCTGAAGCACTAAGACCATGACCTGAGAATACCTGAATAACAGCTTTCGACACACTATTGCTTATAACTTCTGAATGGTTTACATAAAAATCTGGTCTCTTTCAATTCAGTGCATCATGTCGAGTCGACCCAGACAGCTTTTGAGTATATTAACCTATTGCAATAAAACTGGTCTCAGTGTATTCTACGGTTGATACCAGGAACATAGATACCAGTTTTAACATATTTAGCTGAACGTCCTGTCTGCCATTTTGATTTATGTTAAAAACCTACTTTTTAAAAACGTCTAGACCATTTGTCCCTTTTTCACCAAATTTGACTCAGATAATCTTTAGACCATATTGGCAAAGAATTATGGATTTTGTGTCAAAAAAAAAAAGGTTATTGTTTAATGCGTCAACTAAATTGCTGGAATGATGCCAAACAGTGTCTGTGTCACGCCAGCACCACCATCATCAGACGAGCCAGTCACATGGTTAAGATCACAGTCACCTGATTACTAACTATCAACACCTGTAGCCACTTGCCCGATCCCCTTCATATACACGCGCGCCACATTCACTCGACGGCTGATCTCAAGGCTGCATCCCTACCCGTGCTCTGCCTGCCAGTCCGTCTGCTTACCTCTCTCGATCTGCCGTCCTAAGGAGCTCTGGAACTCTCTGACCCTTTGAAGGGAAGTTATTGAGACTTTCTCCTGCTCGCCGATACCTCAGTTTGTATTAATAAACAAACCATTACTTGGAATTTCCTCTGTGTCTGCCTTTCTATCAGGACGCGACAGTCTGATGCTGTATTTCTGCAGAGCTTTTATATATCAGCACCAAACTTTGTACATGCCTGTCACCCAACACTAAACAACCCCAATTTAGCAAAAGTGATCAACCATAACCATTAATAATCTAATTATTGCAATAAAACTGGTCAAAAATATTGCTTGTGTCTTGCCAAGAACATACATTCAAATTTTGCCAAAATTCACTCCTGGTCTGCCGTCTATATTTTTGAATTGTCTGATTTTCACCAATCAAATCACTGTGTTCATCTTCAGATAATCATAAAACGTTAAATACTGATTTTAAATACATATATAAAAAACATAATTAAATGTTTAAAAGCATTCATTACATGTTTGTGCTATAATGTGCCAAAAACATATTGTTGCTTCCACATGATATTCAGTTCTGACACTCTATCTGGAACAATCTGCTTAAATTTGTTTGTTTTGTAAAATGCTCTATTTGTTTTTGTCATGATTAAATACTATTAATTACTACTATTATTTATGTGCATATGTAGATTAATGCAGATATTAGAACTGCACATACTACTATTCACAATCCAGTCTAATGCACTGTAAATTCCTTAATTGCTCTGGCAAACATGGACATTTTGGACTTTTGGAAATGTGGAAACGTGGCATCGGATGGATTGTATTTTTTTAGTGTTGACCTTAATTAATCACATCCAAAATATTTTTTTTTGTCTTAATTTGCTGGGGTATGTTTATAGCAATAGCCAAAAATACATTGTAAATATAAATATACCCCAGCTGACTTTTAAATGTACAGTATATATTATATAAATGTATATATGTAAACAAAGCTTTCCACTGATGTATGGTTTGTTAGTATAGGTATTACAGTATCCTACCATAAATTTATTCATGTTCTATGAAGATATTTTGTAAATTCCACATATCAAACATACTGTATATATTAAATATACACTGTATATACACAGTAGCCTACAGACGTATTACGTGAACAAAAAACTTTAGATGCAATTAATTGTAATTTAACAATTGACATAATATGTAAAGTTGTACAGTACTGAACATATATATGTATGAGCTATACTGAACATCTGCAAATAATTTATAAACCTATTCAAAACACTATATGACTCCATCTCAAAAATTATGAATTCATCAAGGAAATGTTTTGTTATGTCAAACACAAGTTAGTTAATCTATACTAATTACTTGGACAATATGTTAAAATCTTCTTTATTACAAGTTTAACAAATAATAATAATAATAATAATAACAAAAAGGGGAAAACATTTTTTTCAGATTATATTTAGGTGTACATAGGAACACATGAATAAATTTGTAATTTCTTAATTCATTAATTCAATATCAGACTCCTATCCACCAATTTTCCACTAACATAAAAGCATATAATAACATAAAAGGATTTAAACCATGATTTAAACCAACCTGGTCTCAAAAAAATACATACCTCTGTGCACTTTTTGTGCAACATAGTTTTTATGTTCCTTACTACACATTTTGCCCATGAAATGTCCACTAAGTGGTGCTAAAACATAGGTCCTAAAATATGAAGTATGAGTTGCTATGTTTTTCCACTTCCCCTGTGCAACGCTGTATCAATTTTGTAAAAATTATGCACTGATGTACTTTTTGATACATATTTTGTGGCTTGCTAAAAAGTGCGCCCATTTATGTTAATGCTGTGAGACCAGGTAGACTTAAAGACTGTTAAAGAGTCCTGCTAATGGTTTGGGTGTAATTCTGAAAGGATGTTTGAAAGTATGCAGGAGTATTTTTTTGTGGTTGGTATATTGTAAGATTTTGGTATGAAATAACTGAAGAGAATTCCATTTATACGGGATATCTGAGCAACTGCATTTGCATTTACAGGATCATACTGGAGGCTCAACCTCAACGCACCATGGAGGAAACGCGTCACCAGGCGGTCTCTAACAACTGAATGTCCACTGTGAGAGGCGTGGTTGGCCGAGACCACTGCCATGTAAACTTTTAGGGTAAAATGGGTGACCCCTGTAATAAGCTTGGCTTGCAGGAACTCCAGCGGTTTTTACACCATGAAGTGAAAAGTTTCCACTTTAGGGCATACAGTTTCCTCATAGATAGAGCTTTGGATTGGAGAATGGTCTCAACAACTAAAGTTGAGAGACCAGGAGCTATGAATTGTGTCCCTTCAGGGGCCACACCCACAGTTCCTACAACTCCTGCCTGTGAGAGGAGGTCCCTCCTGACTGGAATCCCGACTGGAATCTCCAGCCGCCCAGGAAGGCCCTCAGATACAAGAACTATACTCGGCCCGGCCAGAACAGCACTACAAGTAGTAGACTGATTGCGTCCCAGCGCACTCTCTCCAGAACTCAGGGAAGCAGAATGATTGGGGGAAAGGCACGTCTATACCATGGCATCCAGCCCCAAATTCAAATTTTATGGAGCTAGATGAAAACCAGAGGAGACATTGCCTATTCTCTTGAGTCATGAAAAAGTCCACCTCTGCCTGATGAAACAATCTCCAGATCTGCTCCACCGGGATTGACTCGTTCCAAACAGGGGTCATATGAGCCTGCAACGTGGTCGAATCCCACACCACACCAAGATAAGTGGTTCTCTGAGTTGGAGAAAGCAAACTTTTCTTGGCGTTCAGTCTCAACCCCAAACGTTTCATGTGAGCGAGGATGACATCTAGATGTCTGATCACCCCACTCATCAACTGCTCTAAGTCGTATCAGCCAGTTGTCAATGTAATTAAGTATGCGGATGCATACACTTTGTAAATTGTTCAGAGTGAGAGTGCAAGGCCAAAGGGAAGAATCTGATATTGGTATGTTTCGCTCCCAAAAACAAACCATTACTTGACAGATAAGAACACTGTCTATGGCTATGACTTTTCTGGTGGGAATGGCCTCTGTAGGCATGACAGGCCAGGCAGGAATACTTTATATGGCCCAAACATAACAGGTAGGAATAACCTCTGAAAATGTGACTTGACAGACAAAATAGCTTCCATAATCATAATGTGATGACTGACAGGAACCACTTCTATGCATGAACAATATTTATGACTTTGACACAACTGACAGCCACATCTTCTATGGACATAACATGAAAGACAGGAGTGATTTCTAGGGCTTGTCAGTCATGTCAAGCCCCAGAAATCACTCCTGTCAGTCATGTCAGGAACAACTTCTATAGCATGTCTTGAGAGGCTGGAACAGTCTCTGACATAACTTCTGTAGACAAGTTACAAATACAAGCTACAAACAATTCAACTAGAGCCAATGAGACCAGTGCCACCAAACTAGATTTATGGTCTTACAGGGCTTTAGGCCTCTTGACTCAGGTCCTCCTTTGCCCACATGTTGAGACCTTTAAAGGAAGTTCAGTATTAACAGGCATGCATTCACTTCTAGATTACTGTTAAAGGATAGACACTATACCTCTATCATAAACAGAGCTGGTACCCAAATCAAACATAATTCAGAAAAAATAAATAACGCTGTAAACCTAGAACACTCTTTTTTTTATGTTCACCTTCCTAGCTGACCAACATTGAACTTGTGCTTCGAACCTGTTCTAATTAGTCATTATGAAAGTTTTAAAAAATTGGATGTTCTTTTAAAAACTTCTGATATTGAATAAAGAATAAAGCTTTCCCCATTTTCTACCATAGGCAGGCAGGCTAAAGAAATCTGAAATGGATCCTTTTCTGGTAGAGCATTGTTTTGATGTTTTTGGTGGTGGCATGTTTTTTTTTTTAGAAAGTACTGTGCTTAGGTCAGAATAACTCTAAGAGCATTCCCTCACTCGTTACCCCTTGACACCTTTTAGGAAGTTCAAGTAAACTTGTCTGTTCCAATTTCATTGCTAATCCAAACATTTGACTGCATTTATAGTTTTCTAGGTCATGAATGTGGTCTAGCAGCACTTTGTTAGTTGCTTTTAACTCAGCAATGTCTGCCTCCACTTTAGACCATTCAGCGTTTCATCAGCCATCTTTTCAATAGGTGAAGCATGTTTGCATTGCTTATCCAGTTCTGACAATAAAATGCTCATGATGAATTCCTTGTTAGCGTTAATCTTGAATGGTTTTTCATTAGTTTTCATTCAATGCCTTGAACTAGGCATTTCACCATTGTACCAATATTGCAACCCCTTTATATATATCTGACCTGTTATAGATCATTTTTTCTGAGGATTTAATTTAAGTTGATGGTATCAGGAGTCTTATATACACATGTATGCTACATACATTGCTCAAACAAGAACTTCACAAACTGTGAGCATTTCCTGGTGGCCAGTTATCATTGCTTATTACAATGCCCCTGTTGAGGAGACACTGGATAACTATCATTCACAGGGTAAAGCCCCATTGACACACAAAGCTACACAATCTCATTAATTCAATGGAGTGCTGGTGATTTCCAGTGACAAGAGCAACAGCGACCATTGGTGAACACATGGGGCATGTTCAGCGTTGGGACAAACTTCAGAATCCTTCAACTTTATGCAAATGAAAATGAGGAGTGAAAGCCAATAGAAAATTAAGATGGGTGGCTTCCGGTTGATATGGCGGCGTAAACGGCAGCAAAGTTTATAGCTCCCGACAGTAAGACTAACATAACCCCTAAAATTCAAATTCTTAACTCGCATTCAGACTCAGAATGAGTGGGGGTACCAAAACAAAGACGCGTAAAATTCCTAATAACCAAACAAAGGTGAACGAGCAAAACATGATCGATCGCAGCGCAGGTACTTCGCCTGGTAAGATGGGGGAAGCTAAGCTAACACACGAGGACGATCAGGCTAATGCACACGTTGGACTTGAAACTTTAAGCAAGCAAATTAATGATTTGAAAACAGAAATGAAGTCAGAATTACGATCATTCACGGAAGAATTCAAGAACAGCATGAAAAAGGAATTCGCTCAGTTTAAACAAGAAATAAACGAAAAACTGACATCGAATGCTAGCGAGATTCAGAAACATCAAGGCAGGTTTACAGAGGTAGAAAAACGCATCGAACAGCTGGAGACCTGGTCCACAGAGGCTAACGGCTCTGATAAAAACGCTCCAAAGGAACCGAGAAATGCAAGAGAAACTGACCGACATTGAGTCAAGATCACGAGAAACAACGTCGAATCTACGGAATACCGGAGGGTGCAGAAGGTGGAAATTCAGTCACTCAGTTTGTGGATACGTTCCTCAAAAAGAACTAGGACTTGACATTGATTTCCAAATCCAACGAGCACATAGAGCACTACTTTCAAAACCAAATCCTACTTCCGCCACCACGATCTATCATTGTCAATTTCCTTCAGTTCACGGTGAAAGAATCTGTCTTGAAGCTGGCTTGGCAAAAGCGGATAGAAATGCAGGGCCGTCCCATCTCGTTCGACCACGACTATGCAACAGAAATAATGCAAAACGAAAAAGATACAATGGGATAAAGAAAATATTAAAAGAAGAGAAAATCCGGTTCCAGACACCCTTACGAAAATACGCATCCATTGGGCTAACGGACACGGACCTACAACACTCCCGACGAGGCGGAGAAAGATATGATGGACCGCGGGATCATTAAGAGATCCGAGATGGATAAAGACGGTGGAAGCGTTATGGTCCCAATACCGATCCTATGGAGGAGCGGCTGCAACACTGCATGGCCTGGCGAAACGTCGGCAGCAAAGAATCCGAGAGGAACCTGCGAGTCCGACAGAAACTTCAAGAATACCAACGCATGCCACGGTATAACAGACAAGAGGTAAAAAGCTGGGCACCTGTTGGTGAGATCTTTAATACTTAACAAGATATAGGACTTCACCTGTACATTGAAACAGTACTTTTGACTGTCTGGGAGAAAATCAACATTTTATTTAATTCTTCTTATTTAATTTCGTTGGACTTTACCTAGAATCTGTGGTAAGTAACATAAGTTACTACACGCAACTAGGGCGGGCCCCCTCTCACGGCTATTCCCGCATACCGCCAACGGGACTTACGAGTGCACAAGCACACTCATTTAAGTTTGTGGTTTTTTTTTTTTTTTTTTTTTTTATTCTACTTATAGGCCTAAGTTAATATTCGTAGGCTATAGTATTATTCTACTTCAATTCGCACTGTTTAGAAGTTAGTTGAGAAATGACTTTTTATTGTGTTGGAAGTTTTGCAGAGTTCTGGAGGGTATTGTGTTGTTTACGTTTTTCGAGTCAATCTAAAATTTAATGAAGATCATATCACAAAATATAAATGGATTATGTAATCCAATTAAGAGGGGAAAAGTCCTGGCAAAAATTAAAAAAGAAAGGGCACAAGTGGTGTTTCTGCAGGAAACACACCTTTCACAACAAGAACATGAAAAATTTAAAAAACTAGGGTACAGGAATAGTTTTTATAGCTCCTTTGAGAAGGGACATAGAAGAGGAGTGGCAGTCCTAATCCCTAATTTTGTCTGCTTTGAATTCATTAAGGAAATAAGTGACAAGGAGGAAGATATATTTTAGTAAAGGGCAAAATTGAGAATACATTGGTTACATTGATTAGTGTTTATGCCACCCCTGAAAGTGATAAAAGGTTTTTCAAGTCCCTGTTTGATTTGGTGGCTCAAGAGACAGAGGGAGTTTTAATTCTAGCAGGGGATCTTAATGTGGTATTAAACTCGAGATTGGATACTACAAGCCACTGTAACAGAAAAAGAAAAATTTCGAAATGTGTTAGGACCCTTATGGAAGATCTTGGACTAATTGACGCTTGGAGAGAGAGTCATCCATTTTCCAGAAACTATACTCACTATTCAGTACCACATAAAGTGCACTCACGAATTGATTATTTCTTGGTTAGTAAAAACGATCAACATAAAGTTAAAGAATGTGAAATTGGGGTAGCTGACTTGTCAGACCATAATATAATTAAATTAAAAATAGACATGAACACCCGAAAAAAGAACACATTGTGGAGACTCAACTTAGGAATATTAAATAATAAAGAAATGGTCCAACAAATAAAAAATTATATCAAACTATATATAGAGGAAAATGACACGGGGGATGTTAGTCCTATAATGGTATGGGACGCTGCTAAGGCAGTTATACGAGGTAAGATATTAGCACTGACTGCAGCTTGCAAAAAAGCTAGATCAATAACATATGATAACCTGGTTAAAGAATTACAAGCTTTAGAGAATAGACATAAGACTAAACAAGATCTAGACATACATAGACAAATGAAAGAAATAAAGCTAAAAATAAATGACATTTTGAAGAGTGAGTTAGAGAAGAAACTGAGATACACAAAGCAAACTTTTTATGAGTCTGGACCGAAAAGCACACGGATATTAGCTAGACGATTAAAAAAACAGCAGGCATTAAATACAATCTACAAAATTCAGGACCCTAAAACAAAACAATTAATATACGAACCAGAAAAGATAGAAACGATTTTTGAGAATTACTATAAATCATTATACTCTCAACCCCCAGCTGTAAATAGAGAAAGGATAAAAACATTTCTAGATTCCCTAGACCTACCTACAATTGGCACAATTCAAAATGAACTACTCACTGCACCAATCACAATGGAAGAATTAGATAAAACAATAACTGGATTAAAAAACAATAAATCGCCAGGTAGCGATGGCCTTCCATCTGAATGGTATAAGATTTTTGGGGAGGACTTAAAACAAATTCTATTAAAATCATTTAACGAAACTCTTAAAGGCGGCAAGCTTCCCCCCTCATGGAGGAAGCTATCATAACAGTGATACCAAAGGAGGGTAAAAATAAAGAATTATGTGGCTCATACAGACCCATCTCGATTCTAAATGTTGATTATAAAATATTCACTTCAATTATCTGTAAAAGGATCGAAATATTTTTACCCGATCTAATTGAGGAGGACCAGACTGGTTTTATCAAAGGCAGGCAGACACATGATAACATTAGGAGAACATTACATGTCATGGAAAAAATTATGCAGAAACGTGAATGTGCAGCTATCCTGAGCCTTGATGCAGAAAAGGCGTTTGATAGTGTCAATTGGGCCTTTCTTTACCAGGTACTTGAACGATTTGGTTTTAGTGAAAATTCATTACAGTGTATCAGAACAATCTATTTAAATCCAAGAGCTAGAATTAAAGTGAACGGAAATTTAACAGCCACCTTTAATCTATATAGGGGTACGAGACAGGGCTGCTGTTTGAGCCCCTACTCTTTTTGCTCTCTACATCGAGCCCTTAGCCCAAGCAGTTAGGCAAAGCGAAGACTTAAATGGGATTACAATTGGAGAAGAAAACATGTAATTGGGTTATTTGCTGATGATGTAATTATATATCTTAGGGAACCTGAGACTGCCCTCCATATACTTATGAACCTACTGTTAGAATATGGTGAATTGTCTGGGTATAAAATAAATGTATCAAAACCCAGATATTAACATTTAATTTCTCCCCTTCACAAATAATCAGACAAAACTACAACGTAAAATGGGATGCAAAATTTATTAGATATCTAGGGTAATTCTGACCAAAGAATATTCAGAACTTTACTGTAAAAACTATAATATCATTAATAAAAACATTCAAAGAGACATCGAGAGATGGTCAACGCTGCCAATGGAATTTAGTTCAAGAATAGAGATTGTAAAAATGAACATTGTCCCGAGATTACTGTATCTTTTCCAGGCTCTTCCAGTAATGATTCCTAAAAATCAATTTAGGGCTTGGGACAAGACAATTTCTGAGATTTATCTGGGAAGGTAAAAGCCTCGAATAAAATATACAACATTGCAGCTAGGAAAAAAGACAGAGGAGGGCTAGCACTGCCAAATCTACAGGAATATTTTTATGCAGCTCAAATTAGGCCATGTGTTTGTTAGTGTAACCCAAGTTATATATCTAAATGGAAAAACATAGAATGTATAAATCAAAGTTTGCCTATACAGTGCCTTTTAGGAGATAAAGAAAAATTCTTGACTTCCAAAAAAACTTAAATGCAATAATGCTCACCACACTTGAGGTATGGTTTAAATTAGTTGAACAGTATAACCTTCAAAGTCAGATTATTTTGTTAAAATGGGTGGCATTAGATCATAATTTCAAACCAGGGCTTCTTGATGCCAGCTTCAAGAGATGGGCGAATCAAGGGTTAACCGTGACTGTGTACTTTCGTTGCACAAGAACAATTCAAAAGTTTTTCAGAGTTAAAAAAGAATTATAACTTGGATAATAAGGATTTTTATCGATATTTACAAATACGGGACTATTTTGAAAGGCAATATAAAAGAATGAGTCGCACTGAATTGAATAAAATAGTGAAATTGATCATTGATTCCTATACAAACAATAATCTCAAAATAATTTCTAAGTTTTACCAGGCCTTGAGGGAGAATGGAAGGATACATCCCACTATATTAAGCAGAAATGGGAAAGGGAATTAGGAGAAGAAATCCCAAGTGAAAAATGGTACTCGGCCTGTAAGGTGCAACATACAATTACTCGTTCACGGAGGTGGAAAGAATTTGCATGGAAGAATTTGGTGCGTTTTTTCATTACCCCCAAAATTAAAAGTAAACAAATATCCACACCACAAATATGCTGGCGAATGTGTGGCCAGGTCGATGTTGACCATTTTCATATTTTCTGGAGCTGTGCAAATATATTACCTTTTGGAACAAAAAGTTTTGTTGGAGTTTGAAAGGATCTTGGGATATGAAATCCCAAGAGATTTTGTTATAATTTACCTTGGTAATTTTGAAGATGTCGTGTTAAAAGAAGATGTATATCTTGTAAATGTATTAAATGTAGCATGTAAGAAGAGCATTACCAGGCACTGGTATAAACAGGTCACCCCCTCTATCGATGAATGGATAATAATTGTTAAGGAAATATGTGATATGGAAGAATTGACTTTCAATTTGAGACTTAAAAGGACTTATTTTTAAGATATTGGAAGAAATGGACCGAATACTGTAATATAAACAATTACTGATTGTTCAAAAAGTGAAACAATGTAACCCTCCAATGTTTTCTTTTCTGTTTGATTTGCTTTTCTATTCTTGATGTCTTGTTTTGTATCGTCTAATTATTTGTTGTAAAAATGTTTTATAAAAATAAAATAAAAAAAAAAAAAAAAAGAAAATTAAGATGGTAGTGCTTGTGTAATCATTCTCCTTTCAGCTCTTAACAAAAATGTTACTAGGCAACTAGTAATGATGCCAAGAAAATGAGGCATGACCTTATTGAGACTATTGATAAGAAGCAATCTTAGCCTGGTGATGACATTACAGGGCAAACAGAATTATGTCCTGCTCTTGAAGGAAGTATTATGCTGGAGTGGTAATTACAGTGGTTTTTAGTGTTTTGCATGCTTCCCCTGGTAGGCTGCCCTAGAATAGAACAATGAGAATGGAACCATGATTGGCAACCCACAAGATTACCTCTGTTTGTTTACCTCTCTCCCCAATTGGTTCTGGCTTTTAAAGAAAGGATATATACTCTCAAATTTCAACTTTGAAAAGACTGGAGCTAAACTTATAGCTAAACTGTTTGTATTAGAGTAAATGATCATTACTTGTTTATCATAATGATAAACTGAATTGATTTGCTAAAATAGAAGTCCTTAATTGCCTTTTATTTGTAGAGATATGTGAAAAAAAATTACAAAAACTGTAAAGCTAGATATAAATAAAGCTTAAACAAAAATTACTTACAGAACCATTATGTCAGTGAATGAGAGAGTTGTTGATGGTAAAAGTAATTTCTGCATTCTTCTCATATATTCCTACCATCTCGAACTGTGGAGGATTTACATCAGTGCGCCAGAGCACAACTGCATAACTCATTGTTGGATCATAATTATTGTCATATTTCACATGATGGACATTGACTGTAAAATGCAACTTTTTTATCACCTCCAGAAGCTGTGTTAAAAATAAATAAATAAATAATGATTTTTATATTACAGTATTATTAACATTATATTAATACTACAACGTATTTCAAATGAACAATACTTTTGTTTAAGATAATATACAGTATATAGTAATAATATAATACTTCAATGTATACTTCAATAATGTTCAACACCGGGAAAAATGTGATTAAAAAAATCAGCTTGTCATGTATTCTGATGAATTCACCCAACATTGTATGGCTTGGCCATTGTATTTCTGTGGCATAAATTTATGTCGCAATGTAGAACTGTATGTAATGCATGAGCTATGGTATATATAGCCGAATATACACCAAAGGAGAGTGTGGGATTTTTCCTCTGCAGTCAGCCATGAGCAGTAATCACAATCTTGATTACATGTCTTACTCTTCCCCTGGACTTTACTCTTAGCTCCATAATTATGGCCAGAATTAGTTGTTCCTCTGATTTTATAGATAAATTCATCAAATCTAGGCAATGACAAAGAGTCTCTCTGTAATGCCAATGACTGTACCAATTTTTCCTGATTCCTGGTTCTCTTGGAAGCTGTTGATTCATAGACCATGCTTGACTTGCAATCCATACTTTGTCTTTGCTTTGATAATTTTGCTGGCATATTGCGGCACAGCAAAAACAACAATGACATTGATGTTGAGTTTATCTATCTTTTTAAGTGTTAGACTATAGTTTCTATTTAAGAGCAGACCCTCTTGATAGGCCAAACAAATGCCAGTATTACTTATATACTTGTTGAACAACTTAATTCCATCTAAGCTATAATCATTTTGACTACCAATAAAAGCAACCCAGTTCCATCCAAACCACTGTATGATGTGAATAATCATCTCTATCAAGTCTTTGTTGCTAAGGATTGTTCTTACAAAAGAAGGATACCTAAGTTTATTGCTCAACGCATAACTAGAAGCTCCATAATTCACCTTTTAAAAGAGAAAGTGAGAAACGTAATTGACCAGCACAAATGGTGGGAAGTAAATATGCATTTTGTTATGTAAATTTTATAAAAAAAAAAGGAATTTACCATTTACCAAAGGCCACCCAATCTGTAAACTCCTTCCAGACTAAAGTCAGATAATGACCAAGAACGTCTCGGTTACGTATGTAACCCTCGTTCCCTGAAGAAGGGAACGGAGACGTCACGTCGGATGACCGACGAATTGGGATCTCGCTTCGAGAGACCAATCTACTTCGAGTGTATCTAAACGAGCCAATTGAAGATTGGCATGCGCTAATCGCATCCAGCTGCCGCTGATCACAGCGCGTGTATAAATAAGCAGCGGGTGCAGCGCATATTCAGGTTTTCGCTGAGGAGCCGAGCTAGTGACCCGGCCCCTTCAGCAGAGGTGCAGCACCGTGGCGGCGGGACGTGGCGTCTCCGTTCCCTTCTTCGGGAACGAGGGTTACATCACGTAACCGAGACGTTCCCCCTTTCAGTCGGTCACTCCGAGTCACGTCGGATGACCGACGGGTGGGATCCCTACCAAGCGCGCCATGGGCGCTGCCTCTTCCAGTGTCCTGTGGGAGCCCACAAGCCCCCTCAGTCTATCGGCGAGGCGGGCTCAACCACAAGAAGCCAGCTACTTTTTGTAACACTACCCATTCGTAAGACTGGAACACTGGGAAGCGTCCACGTTCTAGTGAACAGGGACGTGCGGAAGTCCAGCCTTCCTGTAGGAGGTCTCGGAACGAATACGCATATGGACAGTATTTCAGTTTGCATATGGAAAATTGGAGGTGATTGAACCCTCTTAGACGGGCAGAAGGTCTGCCGGGGAAACACGGGGCTCTAAGGCTATGCCGTGGAAATACACACATAAAGTCCTCTTGGGGTACTTTACATGGCTCCCAGCCCTCACCGGTTCTCACGGATTCATCGAGAGGGCCTGGCGCCGGACGCTCCGCGCAACATCGCGCTGCCGAGGGAATGGAGGAGCTCGACAGGGTCTACTGTATGGACGCTCTGGAGCGGTTAACAAGCCGACCCGAAACCGGGCCTCTCAGTGCTTCTACCCGTTTGAGGTGAGAACACAGGAGGATACCGGTTCCACACGTAGGCTATAGAATCTAGCAATCGTGTTCGGGGTCGCCCAGCCCGCAGCTCTACAAATCTGTCAGCGAGGTGCCACAGGCCACCACTTGGGGCGATGCAACACTTGCTGTGTGTGCCCGCAACCTGAGAGGGGGCAGGGCATACCCTGTGCTTGTAGTAGGCTAGGTAATGGCGTCCACTATCCAGTGAGCCATCCTCTGCTTGGAGGCGGCACTCCCCCTTCTGCCGGCCTCTGTGACAAACGAGAGCTGGACTGAGGTCCTGAAGCTTTGTGTCCGGTCAACGTAGCATCTTAGTGCTCGGGACGGGACAAGCAACGTCAGGGCTGGGTCTGCCTCCTCCAGGGGCAGCGCTGAAGGTTCACCACCTGGTCTCTGAAGGGGGTAGTGGGAACTTGGGCACGTGAGTCGGGCCGTGGCCTCAGTGTTACCTGGGAATCCATGAGCCCAAACTGTAGGCACGCAATCGTCGACGAAAAAGGCCTGCAGGTCCCCTACCCTCTTGATGGAGGCCAATGCGAGCAGGAGCAACGTCTTCATAGATAAAAGAACTTTAGCACAACTGCTGGCAAGGGTCCAACGGAGCCTACTGCAGTGCTGTCAGCACTACAGACAGGTCCCAAGAGGGTACTGTTGGGAGCCGTGGAGGATTCAACCTCCTGGCTTCCCTCAGGAACCTGATAATCCGGCCATGCTTACCCACAGACCTCCCATCTATGGGGTCATGATTTGCAGTGATTGCAGCCACCTAGACTTTAAGGGTGGAGGGAGACAGCCTTCGCTCCAACCCTTGCTGCAAGAAGATAAGCACGACTGATAGGGCAATTCCGGGGGTCTTCACCCTGAGAAGAACACCACTCGACGAACAGGCTCTACTTCAAGGCATAGGCCTGTCTCGTGGAGCGGCACTCTAGCCGAAGAAATGGTGTCAACTACCCCTTGAGGTAGGTCACCTAGAGCCTCCGCATCCCATCCAGGGACCAGACATGGAGTTTCCAGAGGTCTGGACGCGGGTGCCAAAGTGCACCGTCTCTGAGTCAGAAGATCCTTCCTCAGAGGATCGGCCAGGAGGGCTGTCGCGAGGAGCACAAGTTCTGGGAACCAAGTCTTCACCAGTAGGGTGCTACTAGCAAGACCTGCTCCTTGTCCTCCCTGACCTTGCACAGTGTCTGTGCAAGAAGGCTCACTGGGGAAATACATACTTGCAAAGGCCCGCAGCCAGCTGTGTGCCAGTGGGAATGGGAATTCTCTGGAGAGGCAAACAGGTCTACCTGAGTGGCTCGGAAATGTTCCCAAATCAGCTGATCCGCCCGGGGATGGAGTCTCCATTCTCCGGGTAGTGCAGCTCGCGACAGCTCGTCGGCTGCCTGGTTGCACACTCCTGGAATGTGAATGGCGAGAAGCGACCTCAGAACTTCCGACTCCATAGGAGGAGGAGGTGGTGGGCTAGTTGCGACATCACGACGGGAGCGTAGACCACCTTGTTGGTTGATGTACATAACGGTCAGTATGTTGTCTGTGCGGACTAGTACATGCTGGCCTCGGAAGGCAGTTCTTGAGACTGCCTAGGACGAGATGTACTGCCAGCAACTTTAGGCAGTTGATGTGCCATTGCAGTTGAGGGCCCGTCCAAACCCCTGACACTGCATGCCCGTTGTACGTGGCCCCTCAGCCGGTGGTGGAGGCATCCGTGAAACCACAGCATACCTGGAGACCTGCTCCAGGGCACTCCGCCCGAAGGAACGAGAGGTCTGACCACGGGTGAAGGTTTGGCGGCAGGGCGGTGTTATTTGAACCGGTGAGTGCCACTTTGCCACGCCCACCTCGGGACTCGATCGTAGCCAATGTTGAAGCGGTCTCATATGGAGTAGTCCCAGCAGCATCACTGTGGCCGCGGCTGCCATATGCCCAAGGAGCCTCTGAAAATATTTCAGTGGAACCGCCGTCCCTGCTCTTGAACATATTCAAGCAGTTCAACACCGAATTGGCACGCTCCTCTGTGAGGTGTGCCATCTGATCGATCGAATCCAGCTCCATCCCAAGAAAAGAGATCCTCTGCGTTGGACAGAGTTTGCTCTTCTCCTGGTTGACCTGAAACCCCAACTGGCTGAGGTGCTGTAGCACCAGATCCCCGTGTTCGCACAACTGAGCCCGGGACTGAGCTAGAATGAGCCAGTCATCCAGTTGGTTGAGAATGCGAACGCCTTACTCTCTCAGTGGAGCAAGGGCTGCCTCCGCGACTTGCATAAAGACGCGTGGCGACAGGGAGAGCCCGAAGGGTAGGACTTGTACTGATATGCTCGACCTGAATATGCTGAATAGGCGTTTCTGTCAACATCCTGAACGGGAGTGCTCGATTCAGGACTCGCAGATCCAAGATTGGTCGTAACCCACCGCCTTTCTCGGGCACTATGAAGTATGGGCTGTAAGCCCCGACCTCATATCGGCTGGAGGAACCGGCTTTATCGTGCCTTCACTAGAAGGACAGCAATCTCCGCCCACAAGACAGGGGCACGTGCATTGTTCACTGACGTATAGCAGATCCCACTGAACTTGGGGGGACGCCGGACGAACTGAATCATATAGCCGAGTCGAAGGATTCGCAGGAGCCACCGGGATAGCCTGGGAAGATTCAACCAGGCATCCAGAGACCGAACTAGCGGCTCAAGCGGAACCACCGACGTGCAGGCGATGGGGCAGCGAGGGGGAGTGCAGGGACCCGGCTCGGGCGTCTCGTGGCCGGTCCGAGTGTGTCCGAGGGTCTGAGTGTGTGCGCAACTCTTACCTGCATCCCCGCAGAAGTGAGGCGGGTAGGCCGTTGGTTCGTCCTCCCAGTCTTCCCACTGCTGCATATTAGCCCAGAGACAGAGGAAACCGCCCTTGTCGAGGTTTTAGGTAAGCGGCAACATTCTCTGCCCGGCAGAGCGGCTTCCTCCATCCCCGGATCTGAGGGCCTCTTGCACCTGCGCTTTCCTCCAGGTTTGGCAGGAGCCTGGACAGGCTGGGTGGCTGCCCTGCTGCCAGTTCCATGGTGCTGCCTAGATGGGGGCTGCTGCGTTGGCTGCACGGGAGCGGGGGCGGCAGCAGGGGGCACCCTCGGCAACAAGCTGGCTGAGGCGGGCCGTCGGCGGCTGGGTGAAGGCAGCAGCTGCACGCCGAGGCAGGATGTTTCTTACCTCAGTCTGCTTCTGGGCAGCGGAGAACTGCTGGGCAAAGTTCTCCACCGCGTCGCCGAAGAGAGCCGGTCTGGGACATGGGGGCATTCAAGGAACGTGTCCTGTCTACCTCGCGCATGTCGACCAGACACAGCCACAGATGGCGTTTCTGGACCACCGTAGTGGCCATCGCACAACCCAGAGACCGCGTTGTGACCTTCGTGCAGCTCGTGGCGCGAGGTCCATCACGATACAGAGTTCTTTCAGAACTTCCGGTCATGACCACCCCTGTGCAGATCCTTCAGTGCCTTGGCCTGATGAACCTGCAACAACGCCAAGCGTGTACTGCAGACGCAGCTTGTCCACAGGCGCGACGCAAGGCACTGCCGCTCAGAGCCGACGCAGTACCTGCAGGCCTGGGAGGGGAGTACAGGATCACCACACTAAGCGGAACGGCATTGGGACACAGCTGCATCCCAACTGACCGCTCCACTGGGGGGCGATCACCGTAACTCCCTGGCTGTGCCGCTGTCAAGGTGGTGAAGGAGGAGGAGCCACTGGGGCAGTTTCTGGCAGTGAAAGGTGCTTTCCACATCCCAGTAAGCTCCTCATGCACTTCGGGAAGAAAGGTACCAGGGTGGGGCCCTGAGAACCAGCGCGAGCCACCCTTAAATACCAATCATCCAGCCTCGAGGCCCGGGAAACAGTGGAGGTTTCCACTTGATCCCGATCACCTCGGCGGCCTGGGCAAGCATAGCCACCATTTCTAGATCTGTATCCAGTACATTCAACGCCTGGTAGACGCGAGAGCAACCGGATCTTCACTTCCAGAAATGTCTGGCTCACCTTCCGATGCAGCGATTGACTTCTGATCATCAGGGAGCCCAAGAGGGTACAGCTGATACCCCACGTGAGGGTCCAGACTGCCCCTTTTGCAGCTCCACTGGTTGCAGAGTTTAAGCTTTGTGTCACAACGAAATGGAACCCACCTGTCTGCAGCCAGGATGAGAACCAAGTCGAGCAAACACAAGCTCCGCCTCCTTTTTCAAGGCGACAGAGCCCGCCCATCACTCCGAGATGACCATCTCCCGCGAGGAAATGATTCATCCACAACCGCCACCTCAGCATGCTCAGCCCAGGCACACGGAGGCAACGATTGTGACCATCACCTAACACCAGGTAACAACCCGCATCCAGAAACACGGGTGTACGTCGTCTGAAACAAGACCCACGCTGTCTTCCAAGATCGTCGAGTTTGCCAGACGTAACGTCGTCTTTAAAAAGACGCACCGCGAATGCTCTTTTTAGTGCTGCGGCAACAGGGATAGCCGTTTTGCACACAAACAGGGGGGTAGTGCAGCCTGATTGTGGCAATCCACTCGACGCAGGAAAACGACCTCCGCTGAAACGCCGTACTCCAACACTCGTAGATCGTCTTTGGAGCGGAACAGTCACGCTCGGCTCCGAAGCGAAAAGCTGAATATGCGCTGCACCGCTGCTTATTTACCGCACGCGCTGTGATCAGCGGCAGCTGGATGCGATTAGCGCATGCCAATCTTCAATTGGCTCGTTTAGATACACTCGAAGTAGATTGGTCTCTCGAAGCGAGATCCCAATTCGTCGGTCATCCGACGTGACTCGGAGTGACCGACTGAAAGGGAAACTCATTTAAAAGCAGTCAGGCTCATATTCTTAACATAATTTTCTTAAAACACATTTCAATTTGCTTAAACCACCATATTCCTTGATACAAACATACATTTCCATATCTAACTCACAAAGCATGTCAAATCATTTTTAAATAGAGCATTACACCACAAATGTCTTTTCATACTTAGATTGTACAAATGTTTGAAATTATAAATTAAACTTTTGTGTAATCCTCTAAACTCAGGGTTTGGATTAAAATCTCTAGTTTTGGATGGTAAATTTTTTTTTTTAAAAAGTGTGTGCAAATATACTAAAGACTACATATGTACACAAGGGTTATGCATCAATGTTTGAATATTAAAAAAAGAAAAAGAAAAATATAAATAGATGATGCTACAGACTTGTACTGTGTTCTTACTGTATAATGTTCACCCTAGAGGCTGAAAACCAATGCTGAAATAAAAAAAAAACACCACTATTCATGTTTGCATATACATTTGTAAATTTGTTTACCCAAGTTCCTGCAAAAATTTTAATGATTTTACATATGTGAGATTAATCTAGATTTGACACCCCACAAGAGTGATACTTTGTTTACTTCCCAACACAAATTATATCAGGACTGCTCTACTGTATTGTTTTGAAATAAGTCACTATAACTCCCGAATGGTTTGCTCTGTGGCAGAATTGATTTACTGAAGTTTACTGTGTACTTATTAAACTCTGTATGTATGTTATGGAAGCAGGCTTAAACAGAGGATCAGAATAAACATATAACATTTATTTAAATCAGTTTTTAAGTCAACCAATAGGGAGCTCAATGGATAGATGAGGTTTACAGTGAAGGTTTTCTTGATCTTACAGGAACTCATGGATGAGACAGATGAAGCACACACACCTCACAATGACAGATGATAGTGACATACACTTGAAGACATTAGAGGGAACAGCAGAGAGAACACAAGAGGTAAGTACACAATGGATGTAGGAATATAGGTTATACGCTGGAGCAACACAGAGAATCCCCTTTGAATGAACACGACTGGACACTGGTGTGGTGCGAGGTGTGTGCTTGATAAGGGTGCTAATTCGGGCTGGGCCATATATATCAATCAATATATTATGCGCATCTCGTCAGTAAAGCCGGTTCTTTGATTAGTGGTAAATCTTCATTACCTGTCTTCAGATGGAGCGCCAGTTTACATGCAGAACCCCAGATCACTGACTACGCAATATGAAAACAGGTGATGGAGATTTGCCATTAATCAAAGAACTGGCTTTACTGACAGTGCTTTGATGCAACCTGTGTTGTTAAAAGCGCTATATAACTCTGGCAACGGTGTACTCTGTGATTGGGTGGTGAGTGAGCAGTCATTTCAAAAGCACCAGTCTCTTTCAGTCTCTTTTTCCTTTATTAATTAGGTTTTCTCTAACTGGACAAGCAACTGAACAGTAAGGCAGTGCCTTCTGGGGCATGCAGCTGGCTTCCCCACTACTGCACCACTACGGGCATGTCGATTGTCCCTTTGGTGTCCCCTCTCACAGAGCTTGAGGATGTGGCTAGCGCTACCAAACACATCCCATTGACTCATTCTGACAGTTTGACTCATCTATGCAATTCAGTCAGAGACTGAATAACTGAGCTCCCTATTCTGCATGAGTAAATTACTGTCCTCCTGGTGAAGGATGCAATCGACCCTGTCCCTCCAGCCAAGATAAAGCAGAGTTTCTACAGGCTCCCAAGAAAAATGGGCACAATGAGGTCTTTATCTCTGCTGCGGGAAGTGAGCATCAGGAACCTCAACTGCTTTGACGACTAGCTCATCATGGCCCAGTCGAAAGAAAAGTTGTTCAATCACAGGGCTTTGACACTTCAGCCAGTTGGGGCTTTGGGAAATGAGCAAGCTCTGCCCTGTGTAGAGAATCTCTTTCTTTGTTGGACTGAGTATGATGGCGCATCTCCATTGACAATGCCCAATCAGTGCTGCACTGAAAAGTTCCTTCAGAGACAGGGCAGTGGTGACACTGAAACTCTTTCAGAAGCTCCTGGGCAAATAGCACATAATGAAAATAAAGATGATTATAATCATAAAGACATGCAGGAATCATGCGTGTATCCATTATTATTAATACATACACTTTCATTGCACTGTTCACTATAACATCAGTACAGTACTTTAATTTAGCTGTCAAAATAAATGTACAGTAAATGTTTTACAATGGATGTTCACCAAAGATGCGTGTTTTGGAAACGTTTTTAAGGTTCAGTAGTGTTAATGTACAGTAAATGGAAATTAGAAGTTCCAAACATACACACGATTTCTTGTTATGACAGAGCAACTGACATGAAACCACCTTTAGTGTGCTGAATTGTCACACATTCAGAATGTTTTAAATTTATTTCAATTGTATTTCAGTAGGGCTGTGCATTCTGTGATTAGTAGTAAATCGCCATCACCGGCTTTCAGATGGAGCAGCATTTACTACACAGAGCCATAGTTCACTGACAAGCTATGCAATATAGCGTTCATTATCAAAGGCAATTCATCTGACATTATGAGTGAGATATTGCCTAGCAGTAGCAGTAAATGCTACTGCTTCTGTTAGTTTTTAAAATACGATTCTATTCTGATTAAAGCTTTAATACAGTAGTTAATACTGTACATAGCTATGTGAAAAATATCTTTCTGACACTGTATAATGGAACACAGTTTATTGGAGCTGATGATCAGGTGAGAGAGAGAGATGCAGAGCAGGCAGCATTAGAGCACTGATTTTGAAACCTGTAAATTCATTATAATCATTAGAAAAAAGAATCATGATTCATATGAATAGATTTTTCATATAACATTAAAATTAAAAATGTCAAATTAATGCCTGCAAAAAAAATACACACACACATATATATATACATACATATATATATATATATATATATATATATATATATATATATATATATGGGTTGCAGATTATGGTGACTACACACATAAAAAAAGATTGTGTACAAAAAAGAAGAAAAAAAAATGTTTCTAAACGAAAGCTTATGCCTTAAAAAATTTTGAGAATTACCATGGAGAAAAAGCAGTCTGCTTTTAATAAATAACTCGTAAAACAGAAAGATTGTGCCAAAACAAACAAAAAACACAATGTAGTTTGAGAAAGGAATCTACTGTAATCTAATGTGCATTTAACATTAATCTAGACATGTTTAGATCATGTTTGCTCAGTCCTATTCCTGGATATCTCCCCACCAGACTTCAGTTCCAGCCCTGCTCCAACACAGCTGTCTGTATTTAACAAGTGCTACTGAAAAGACGAACTAGTTCAGTTGTGTTTGATCAGGGTTGGAGCTCAACATCGCAGGACAGTGGCTCTTGAGAAACAGGACTGAGTATCCTTGGTTTAGGTAAATACTGAAATGCTGATAATGAAAAAAGTTATTAAAATCATATCCAAAAAGTTATTAATGCTTATAGTAATATTATACTCTATAACATCAAAACCTATAACTTGGAATGTTTGATATCTTGAATGTTTGACAATTTTTTTAATTAAAGACATTTTAGAACAGTGACTAGAAATATTGTATAAATGCTGCTGCAATAACAGAAAAGCAACAATGCCTTTTCTTACCTGAAACATTCAGTGGCTTTTGAGAAGACAGGTGTTGTGGTTAGAAAGTATAACTGATTATGAGTCAGTTTCACCTGCTTTAGTGCAAATAAAAAGTGACAAAAGATGCATCCCAAACAAGCCCCAAAAAGGCAATGGTTTGTAGGTGGTGGCTACATACAATTGCTCTGTCCTTATACTTCCTGACTGATTTGTCTCTAGTTTTGTGTTTTGTTACAGTCCTTCTCACTACATGTAACATGAGGCAGTACCTGCAACCCAATCAGGTTGCACAGGTAGTCAAACCCCTGCAGAATGGCACATCCATACATTCTGGCACAAGGACGTTTGGGTGTCGAGGACCTGTGCACAAAGCCCAGCACCATGCAGCTCGACTGACATTTGACAGAGAACACTAGAATACAGCAGGTCTGCCACTGGTGCCCCATTCAAGGATGAGAGCATGTTTACAATGAGCATGTGACAGAAGAGTCTGGAGATGCCTTGTTGAACTGTCTGCAACATCATCAGGCATGATTGGTTTGGCAGTGGGTCAGTGATGTACTGAAGAGGAACATCCTTGGATAGTCAAACAGACCTCCACATACTTGCTAGTGCTACCCTCACTGCTGCAATGTACCAGCATGAAATCCTCAGAGCCTGTCAGGAATTATGTTTGTGTGTCAGACCCTGGGTTCTCCCCCTGTTGCATGACAATGCTGCCGAATGACAAAGGCATTAATGCCACTGATTGGCCCCCACATTTCTCAAGGTCCTGAATCAAATTTAAAACCTTTTGGTTTTACCAATGGGTTTGTGTTTTTGATTTCCATTTGGCCATGTCACGTAAATTTGTTCAGTAAATTTGATTTACAAAACTTTAATATTTTGTTCTGTGAGAGCCTATGTGTTTTGTTTTGTTTTTTGAGCAATACATGTATATTTTTAGCAATATACTTATTTTTCCAGGATTTGTTTAAAGTGCAGTTCCATTTGTTTAAAACACTATATCCACTGATACAAACGACAATTTCCATACCTAAATTTACAAAGTTTACATCAGTCATTTATTCAGTAGAACTCTGAAACAAGAAAGTAGAAGAGGCGAAAGCCTTTCTACTTTGCATGCTGTTTGGCCAAGAAACCAAAATCAGTCATATGGATCAAATTATGTGGCCACATACAAATGGCAGGATAACACCTGTTCCACCACGGTGTGCAATTTGATCTGACCTGGTCACAGTATTTGAAAATCACACAGCATTTGTTACATTTTTACATTTTCTTACACGCACGGACTCACATTTTATATTGTTTCATTTTTTGTGTGCATTTATTGGCATCGCACGTTTTAAAATCTGTATCGACTGAGAGTTTTTTATTTTTGTAATGACACCATCACCATCAGATGACACCATCATCCTTCTGTGTTTATGTTCTGTTTATATGAGGCAGTGAGTATTGTATTTATGGATTATGTACAGATGACTATGGACTCAACAGGTCAGCACAATGTTTTTGCTTTGTTTTCATTTAAATTGTTATTTATTCTATAGGCAAAAATTATAAATTGACAGTATGTGTTTTAAAGACTTTTCAAAGTGTTCAAGTGTATTAATGACATCCCTGTTGTGTAGTCAGTTCTTACCTGTTAGTTACATTGTTTGTGCTCACGGGTAAGGTGAGTTCCTACTATTCATTTACTATGTGATTATTTGCATCTGTTTGCATGCATGTCTGAAGTTAACATAACTTGAGAGATATGTGCTGTGGCCTGCTAATACCTGGCAAATGGTTCTCCTCGTTAATGCTTATTTTTTATTTTATTGTCTTTATCAGATAAAAGTCTGAGATGTGTCCCTTTGCATTTTTCAATGCCCATTGTTGCTGACCACATCATTTTATATTTTATATAATATCAGTGGATGTTATTAATAAACATTACATTTTCTGTTACTTCGCTTGCTTAGTTTGTCTATGTATTTATTTTTTCTGTTAAATTGAAACTTAATTGCACTTTTGCATAAATTGAACTTTATGTCAAAAATGAATAAGGCAAAAATATGCTCAGTCCAAGTTCGAATAAAAGCCAGTTTTTATATCCCTCCTCTCAAAGTATTTCTTTTTTCGTTTCTTATAAAATTACATTTATTTAAAAATAAAATAGTTTGAAGCATTTAGTTGGGACCATTTTTTTTACATTCATGTGATAGGCTAGCGATCTACTAACATGGCAATCTTAGTTTTCATCCAGTCTTCCAGCTGCACTAAAGGCGTGCTTATACTTTGAAGCTCTTCACAGTCTCTGAATATTATGATATTGGTGTTTCTGATCAGCACGGCACGGCTATGTGGCAAAAATTGTCCATTACAATTGTACAGTAGAATGTTCTCAGCGCTGTACTAGTCGATTAAATAATGATAATGGACTAGGCCCACCATTGCTTTGCAGTCCGCCATTGCTCCATGATCTCTGTAGGTGGTGGGCATCTGGTTACTATCTTGTAAGTACTTGATCAGTATGATGGCACATGAATGAGCATGCCCATTCAGTGCTGAGCTGCCTGAATTAATTTAGGACAAAACCACTGGATACAGCTGACTTAATATGCCCAATATCCTGAAGTGTATTCTGTACATTGAGTAGTCTTGTTCTTATGGTGAAGACCCCCAGATATGCCCCATCCGAGTTGTGCTTCCCTTTCTGAAAGACAGGTGGCAGTGGAGACCGTCCCTGTCCAGCTTAAGAGTGTACATACATGTTACATCACGATGCAGTGGACAGTAGGTCTTTGGGAAAGCAGGAGATTGAACCATACAAGACTGCATCCTTCGAAGGACGGATTGGTATTAATTATTTTGATCCATTTCCACTCCCTTAAGCATCCATGTAGCAAGCCACCAGCAAGCCTGGTCTGTGCCCCAAACCTGGTTGCAATTTACACTGCACTGTCGTCCTCCTCTTTTCAACCAATCACTGCAGTGCTTTCAGCTACACACAACATTGCCCAATGGCATGACTTCTTATCCTTTCCACTCTCTTTTTTCTAGCTCCAGCGACAAACACCACCATGAGGCTGGCTCCACTAGTCACTCAAGAACAGCCATCTTACCTTTACTTTTCTGGTGAGGCTGCCTCCACAAATGGTTACTGGCCCCACCCTATCTTTTAACCTTTCTCTCCAATCAAAAACCTCACTACACTTTATTCACAGCAGTCTGACCGAATGCCATTCTGGAACCACACCTGTGCTAATACCATCTACTCTCAAATTTTCACAGGAATTTCAAAGCGCAGACCCTGAAGACGGACCGTCGCTGATCCCAGTAAACCTCTCCTTGACTTCATCACTCTGTTCTATCCTCAAAGCAGTTTCACCCAGAACTATTCTTTCACATCTATCAGCATAGTGACATTTCAAAGCATTTCAACTCTCCTATACCCTTCCATTTACATATTTTCTCTCCATGCAATTAGTGATTATAGCTAAAATTCCATTAAGAGCCTCCAATCCAGGTCTCTTGGAGGTTCAGGATTTCCAAAGTAAATTCAAGGTGGCTTTCAAGAGTAAAGACAGCAACTTCTCTGGTAACGCTAGAGAAGGCAGCATTGTGCTCATATTTGCAGCTTTATCAGCCATTTTATAGGCAAGATGGCAGGAAAATGCCAACAAATTCCACATTTCAAGGAAAGTCTGTCTCCTTTAGAGACAATTTCACATAGTGACATCTGTGCCACGCATTAACTTTGAAATGGCACTATAAGTAATTTGCACAATCTGACATAGTTGCATTTAATATTTCACTGGAAATTAAGTGCTGAGCATCCAGCCAAGGACTGGCCTCAACTGAGCCTGGTTTCTCAAGGGTTTTTCTTTGGTTCTTTGCCGCTGTCACCTCTGGCTTGCTTAGTTGGGGACACTTAATTTTTTAACGTTCATTGTCACTTTGATTACAGAGACTGTCTACTTCTCCCTCCCAAGTAAAGCCGCAGAGAAATACCTGGAGGTTCGGAGAGAAATTCTTGCTCACTTGGTCCTGTCCTCCATCCCTGCCACCTAGCTGTTCCAGGACTGGGAATACAAACCCCATGTACCGTAGCTATTGGCTGCTAGAGGGGGATCCATCAGCACAAATTCTCAAGTTGGGGGTAATTTAACCATCTCACAGCCCAGACACCCAGGTATCTCTCGTACCACTGGTCTTGTACAGAACACCTGCTGGTGGCCCCAGATGACTAAGGACATTGCTCAGTATGTTAAACCTTGTCAGATCTGTGCCCAATCTAAAACACCCAAGGAATTGTTGATCATAAAGCAGGAATGTATAGTGTCTAGACATTTGATAGATGCCAGCTTAAAATTTTCAACAAAATTTTCCTAAAACACATTTACATTTGCTTAAACCACCATTTACAAACATGACGAAGAGGTCCACAAAGTATGCTAATTAGTTATTAATAGAGCATTACACCACAAAGTTCTCCTCATGCGTAGCAAATTTGCAATCTTCATGTCTAAGTTTTGTGAAACAAGCTGTAACCAAGCTGTAGCAGGCAGCAAGCTGTAACGTGTTTTAGCAGGGTAGTTCAGAAAAAATAATCAAATACAGAATAATAATAATAACTATGAATAAAATAACTATAATAACTATGCGTTAAGTTTGAGAACAAACTTTGAAGTTTAAAGTTTTAAATGTTTAAAGCAGTTGCACAAGCATGAAGTTTGAAAGTTTAGATAGATGTCGCTAAAATGTTGTTAGCATGTTTTAATGTGATTTTCATGTTCTTACCATTTTTCTATTATTTCTAAAATATGTCCTGTTTTAGTAAAATTTGCATTTATAGCATAAATAATTCTTCAGCAGGTGAAACTGGTGATGGTAAATGCAAAGATTAATGGGCTGACGCAGAAGCTTGGCCACTGTCTTTAAAAAAAAAATAAATTAAATTAAATGCAGGATTGCATCTTTCACATTCAAGATGCAGTTATGAAGAATTCAACTATCAAGTCCTGTGACCTGCGTGTAGCATGGGATACACGCTATGTTCAATTAAATGCATTGCTCTTAATATCTTTGGCACCACTGTTCGTTTAATCATGTACTAACTGCGACTCAAAAAAAATCTGGCCCTCTGCATTTAAGTAATCACTGGAAACTCACAATCAGGTTTTATGGTAAGTATACTTCAAATTAAATTCTCCCCCTAAGTATATAAAATGTTTTCTTTCCTCAAACTAATAAAATAAAAAATAAACAACCACAATGTTAATAAAAAACAGATTCCAATATCAAATTGAAATGAAAATTACACTGGTTTTGAGCACTCAAATAAATCCTTGGTGGTATACTCTCTGTTACTCGCACAATGAATTAAACTGTCATTTCCAGATATACAATCCACATTCACGGCACAAAATATATTCCTTAAAGAATCCTCTTTCTGAAGTAGGTTCAAATCTGTCCAAAACGTTTTGATATCAGTTTGATCTCAATCACTTATCTCAAATCCAACGATGCAGCAGTAATTCACTGTTCCTGAAATCCTTTCCTCTTGAACAGAAAAGGTAAAGTTCCAGTTTTTGTAAACTCTCTTAACTTTTGTCTTCTTCTTTCAGATTCGATTCGGTCGGCTCGCCATCCAAGAAAACATCCAAAGCAAATCCACTGAAGAAAAAAAAAACTGACCAATTAAAATAAGCCAGCGTTTCAAATTGGTGTAATCTCAAAACGAATACTCTTACATAACTATTTATCTTACATTATGATAAACATTCTGTTTCACAAAATCTAACAATAATATTTGCATAAATTGCCTAATATGTCACACGTGAGCCCTTATGGTAGGGAACGTATCAGATTCTGCGGCCACGTGACCTGCAATCCACGTGCGGTTAACGATCATCAATTTAAAAAATAACAGTGCAAAATACACATACATTTCAATAAAGATTTAAAACGTAATTGTAAAAAATAAGCGCATGACCACAGTTTAACGACATTTAAACTGAATAACTCACCATATCCAGTATTCCGTCGCAAAACTCAAAAAAAAAAATTCTTTGAAACAAAAATAATTACTGGATGTTAGCAATCGAAATCTCCCATCTTCAATCACCACAAAAAAAACAAAATTCTTATCTCACTCCCCAAAGTATATTTTCGTTAATTAGGAGCTCTACTTCAAGTTTCAATCTTTCTCCGCGGCTTCCTCATTCCACTCACTCGTCAGAGAGAGAGCGCATAAAGCGTCTCATTGGTCAACTACGCCTAATCTAATTTTTATTTTTTCTTTCTTTTTTTCCCACTATTTACTTAATTTAAATTAACAATTATATACACATGAACTTCCAATAATAATCACAAAACTATTTATAAATATATACAAAAATAATTGTAAACCTGGAACAAAAGTTAGTCCGGGTTACATGCGCACTTATTTATAGACCTTCAAATCATAATAAGAACTTTATTCAGGATTTCTGAACTTTTCTGTCAAATATACTGTAGATAAATTACTGATCTTGGGTTACTTAAATATTAATGTACGTTGCCCTTCCCATTATCTGGTGAAGAGGTTTGTACAACTCATTAACGGACCTATATATACGTGGACATACTATTGATCCTGTTTTATCTTTTGCCCTTCCGGCTTGTAACTTATGTATTAGGGAAAGCTGTTTGCCTGATCATATGTCTGTCATGTTCAACCTATTACTCCCATATTCGCCCCCAAGTGAGCAGAATACAGCTTGAACGGTTTAAGTAGTGCCATCAAAGAGCCACCGTACTGAGAATCTTAAGGTTCTGTTTAATGAGACCTATACAATGTCTTGCACTAAGACCAAAAGTCTTTAAACTGAGTTTGCACCCTTGGTTTAGTCACCATATGTGCGCTTAGACAGGAGTTGTGTAAAGCAGAATCCCATTCAGACATAATTTCCTGATGCTAACCAGCTCTCGAGCATCTGCCGCTGTGCACGTTTGCTCCCGGAAGGCTCTCTTTGAGGCTCTCTCGTCAGTGTTCCTCTGAGGAGGTTGATGTGGAGAGCGTCAGTGAGGATTTGCCACCTTAGTCTCCCCAGTTCGAGGAGCTTTTGGAACTGAAAACTTGCGTTGTAGCCAAGGTGAACATCAGTTGGCCCACCAAGCCACAAAAAAGCAAGTTAGATGAACACTTTCTGAGGGCGAGGCCACCACCTCCATGCCAGAGCTTGTTCTTCCCTGATCTCCACATTCAAGTATTGAGATCATAGAGTAGACCATTCTTAACCTGCCTCTTCATCTGCGCCTCTGATTATCACAGCAATGCAGACAGTTACCAGGAGGCCTGTAAACAAGTGCCAGTGTTCCAGCGCTTCCTGGGGCTGCTGGGTCGAGGGTCCCACCTCAGAGGGGTGTGATCAGCAGTGCTCTAAGCTGGGGACTTTGAAGGTAATACTGGAGCCATTCCCATTTTGGACACTGTGTCTTGTTCTCTTTGGGGAACCATAGTTAAATGCTTACCAGGCAGACTTTCTCTCCAAATGTATGCATTCTTAACATTATTCAGCATAATATATTCATGATTGTTTTTAGTCAGGGTTTAGGGCACATCATAGTACTGAAATGGCTCTGTTTAAAGTGTCAGTTGACCTCTTGCTCACTGAAACAAATTTTGTAGGATGAGAAGTAGAAGGAGGGAACCAGTGAACATTTAACACTTTAATAATAAAATAAACACAAAAGTGAAGTGGCAGCCCCTCGCAGATGACTGCTGTACACAAAACACAAATAAAGTCCAGGCATGATCCTCTCTCATCTTGCTCTCCCTGCTCCTCCTTGGAACTTGAGACTGGTAAGTGGCGCAGGTGTCGCTCATTATCATTCAACTCCACTGGTCTCGCTTCATTCCCATGGCTCTCTGCTCCACCCCACTCACTACACTCACTTTTATTTTTTATTTATTTTAGTCCCTTGGCCACCTAGGCCAGTCTTCTCTTTCCTCAGCTCGCAGGGTGCAAATTCTGATGAAGCTTTGACTTAGCAGTTGTCTTAGAAATTCGGATTTGATTTTCTGCTGTGCAATGTGCATGTTTCAGCACTTGACTGCTGTCTGTGAGAATATTACTCCCTTCATCTTCTATCAGTATAGGAGAGCATAGGTCTAAGTGGACGTCCATGACATGCGGAGTCCCACAAGGCTCAATTCTTGCGCCGCTCTTGTTTGGCCTGTATATGCTCCCACTAAGTCAAATAATGAGAAAGAATCAAATTGCCTATCAGAGCTATGCTGACGACACACAGATTTACCTAGCTTTATCTCCAAATGACTACAGCCCCATTGAATCACTCTGCCAATGCATTGATGAAATCAACAGTTGGATGTGCCAACATTTTCTTCAGTTAAACAAGGAGAAAACTGAGGTCATTGCATTTGGAAATAAAGATGAAGTTCACAAGGTGAATGCATACCTTAACTCAAGGGGTCAAACAACCAAAAGGCAAGTCAAGAATCTTGGTGTGATTCTAGAGACCGACCTTAGTTTCAGCTGTCATGTCAAAGCAGTGACTAAATCAGCGTACTATCACCTAAAAAATATTGCAAGAATAAGATGCTTTGTGCCCAGGCAAGACCTGGAGAAACTAGTCCATGCCTTCATCACCAGCAGGGTGGACTATTGTAATGGTCTCCTCACTGGCCTTCCCAAAAGACCATCAGACAGCTGCAGCTCATCCAGAACGCTGCTGCCAGGATCCTGACTCGAACCAGAAAATCAGAGCACATCACACCAGTCCTCAGGTCCTTACACTGGCTTCCAGTGACATTTAGAATTGATTTTAAAGCACTTTTACTCGTTTATAAATCACTCAATGGACTAGGACCTAAATACATTGCAGATATGATCACTATTTATACACCTAACAGACCACTCAGATCACTAGGATCAAGTCAGTTAGAAATACCAAAGGTTCACACCAAACAAGGAGAATCTGCTTTTAGTTATTATGCTGCTCGCATCTGGAACCAGCTTCCTGAAGAGATCAGATGTGCTGAAACATTAGTCACTTTTAAATCCAGACTCAAAACTCATCTGTTTAGTTGTGCATTTACAGAATGAGCACTGTGCTGCGTCCGAACTGTGCTACTTTGCTTCTTTTATTTTAAACTGTTTTAAATCAATCTCTTTTTGCTTTAAATTCAATTTATCTTAAATCAGTGTTTTTATTTTATTTTAATTTCTTTTATTGTTATTTAAATCTTGTAATTATTCTATTTCCTCTTTTGTAAAGCACTTTGAATTACCATTGTGTATGAAATGTGCTATATAAATAAACTTGCCTTGCCTTGCCTTGCCTATCACGTAATTCTTGTTTTGTTGTGATCTTTTGAGAACTCTGAATGTGCAGTAGGCCTGTTTGCTGTTATCAAACAATGAGTCTAAAAGAGTGATGTTACACATCTCTTTATTTCCTTATGTTGAATCACTTTGTTTATCCCCAATTGTAAGTCGCTTTTATCCAACCACCGCATGTAACTGAAATATGATTTTTGCCCTGTTATGTTACTGTTGGCTGGTATTGGGACGTTGCCTGTTTTGACCATGTTGTGTGCAAATAAAGCTTTCACTTGGATCTCCAATGCTTGTCAGAGTCCCGTCTTTACAGAATGGCTTTTACACAACCCAGGAGAATGAACCCAGCACTTTGTCTTGTTCAACTCCGTCAAGATGACCGGCCCATTGAGGATAACGTGTCGGAGTTTTGTGATCTTTGCTAGCAGATAGACTTCAACGAAACTTTCTTGAAGGACATTTTCTGTTATGGTTTACATCTCACAGGTAATACTCCACACTGAACTCATCATTGGAAAAATGTATCAACTTTGCATTGCAGTACCCCCACGTTAGTGTCTTTCATGTCAGGAATAGTTTCAGCCGGGTCACAAAACGGCCACCACTATGCCAGAGCCTGCTTACAAAATGGCTGCCATGCCTGCAGGCATTCATGTCACGACTGCTCACCCTAAGTCTCACAAGCCAAAGCCTGCTCACATCATGCCGATTGCTCCCGGATCTCATCCCATTAACTCAGATAAGTGCTAGGCCTCTACTGTCCACAAGTCTGCCCCCGAGGCCTCTCCTGTTCACGAGTCTGCTCCAGTGCCTCCAGAGGTATCAGCTTATGCTGTACATCCCTCCAACATCTTCTGCAGAACCTCTAGCGGTGTCTGCCTTGGCCGTAGAACTTCCTACTGGAACTTACAATCTGACCTGTTACAGCCAGGGGTTTATGTAACACAAGGCCAGCAAAGGGAGCTCTAAGCTCTGATCTGTCTGTCTTCGCTCCCACTGCAGTTTCTCTCTGGTTGCCGGCTATTTAAGATGGGCCTTGCCAAACAAGAGACTCAAATTTAGTACTTGGATTTGGACTTTGCCTGTTATGACCATATTTTATGCAAATAAAGCTTGCACTTGGATCTCCAATGCTTCTCATAGGTCAGTTTTTACAATATGTGAACCTTAAATGTATTCTTAAATATTTGTATAGAAAATAAAAATGTATAATGTGAGTCTGAACAGTCAGTATGACATCAAATAGCTGATCCACATCTTTCAAACTGATATGAATTACTTGGACACTAAATCATTTTGAAAATATTCTTTATTACATAGAAATGCTTCTTTTTTTTATCACATTTAAATGTAAATTAGCATATAAATAAAAAGTAAAACAAAATTAAAAAGTTAAATAAAAACATTTTGTATATTTAAATGCATCTTTTATTCTCATAAATCACAGTTGCTTAATGCAGAAAAAACACAGAATAGATCAATATTCTCTACTTTGCCTATGAGCTTCTTTAAAACTGTGGTAACATAATAGTAAAGAATCTAAACAACTAGTTTAAGTGGTAATTCTTGATACACAAAAACTATTGTCTAAGTCCTACTAATGGTTTGGGTGTAATTCTGAATAGATGTTTGAAAGTATGCCGGAGTGTTTTTTTGTGGTTGGAATATTATAATGTAAGATTTTGGTATGAAATAACTAAAAAGAATTCCATTTATACTGGATATCTGGGCCATTGCATTAAAAATTACTATGTATTTGCTCTTGATAGTGATAGCGATAGTGAAATATGCGATCCAGGTCAGATAGTACAAAATGAGACTAAACGTGATTGACTTAGCCTCATTGTAATTTTTTGGCAGATCTCTTCCCATATAAGAAAACAGTAGACACAAGAAACCAAGAAACCAACTTATAAACACTACTACGGATATGGTTATAAAGTTCCCCCTTTCACAGATGAGTAGAAGTTGGTCTTTAGACGTCAATGTGTCAGCAATGAGTTTGACAGGATTGACAGTCATCCATATCACACATGAGATTAAATGAATGAAAGAAGCAAATGCAATGAAGAGCCACTGGCCATTGTGTTTTACCCAAAGGCTGTGCAATCTCGGGAACTGAGCAGCCATTTTAAAAACACAAACAATTTGAAAAGAACGGACAGTCAAACACGAAATACAGACAGTGAAGAAAAAGCAAATATAGCATTTCTTAGAAGGCAAAATGCAAATGTGGGTTTTCAAAGAAAAACACACGCTTATGCTAGACAGAAACAAACTAGTCAACATGAGGAAACACATGCTGCCACCAGCAGACTTCACCACTGGTGTGTCGTAATTGTAGGCAAAAATGCAAAATACAGCAATAAGGAGAAAAATCAAGAATACAGTAGAAATCATAACAATAATGGAGGGAATTTCTGTGAACTGTACATAGACAACAGAACGAGTCTTACATGTCGTGCTGCCCTCATCAGACCATTCACTCTCTGCACATGGAAAACAGGTGTAGGGGTCTCCTGAAAAACAGTAAAATTAATATAGAAAACGTTTAGTAATTGTGTTTTGCTAAGAGCCACAGTAATGATAGTCCTTTCAATTGATTAATGGAAGTCAATAGAATGATTTCCCTCATTTTTCAAAATACCTTCTTTTATGTTCTGCAGCTAAGGTAGAACATAACAGAACAGCTTAAAATACTTACTAGAAAAATCTACATAGCTGTTACGTGGACATTTTTTACATGCAAAACAGCAACTATGAAAACCTTCAGGTTGTCTTGCATATCCCGCCTTACACTCAACAGAGCAATTTGAGAAAGGAACCTTTAAGGAATAGGAAAACATGTTATTAAAGTGAACTATTTTTACACATATTTTATACTTTTCTATACATTAAGATCAGTGGCCTCAAACAATTAACACAGCTTGAAAATTAAACATTATAATTTCTAAAACTATGAATCAAACTTTTAGATCCGCAACTGTCAGACACCTAAAATTAAACCCTATAGTCTTTATTCCAAAAAAAAAGCTTAATTAACTTAATTAGCTTTGTTTGGAGAAATGTATTTTAAAGCTAAATGTTTAGATGATGGTTCAACAAAAATTTACTTACAGCACCAATGTCATGCCACGGCATGCGAGTGTTGTCAATGATGAAATTAATTTCTGGAAGTTTATTATACATGCCCACCACCTCAAACTGTGGAGGATTCACATCAGTGCGCCAGAGCACAACTGCATAACTGATGGTTGGATCATAATTTTTATCGTATTTCACCTGACGGCCATCGAGTGAAAAATTCAACTTTTTTATTTCTTCCAGGAGCTATTTTGTGTTCAAATAAAAAGAGACAAATCATTTCTAATAAGTGTACAATTACAATAATAAAACTTTTGTTTTATTCACAAGGTTACTTTAGAAAATTAAATAACCAATAATACAATGATTAATATGCAAAAAAAATATATATATTTAAATAAAACATTGTTACTTCAGTAACACAATTAAAATAATTAAACTTAATTTAAATGTATTCACTAACCATGTATGGCTTGGCTATTGTGTTTTTGTGACATTTGTTCATGTCGCACTGCAGAACTCTATGTAATGCATGAGCTATGGTATATATGGCAGAATAGATGGAAAAGGAGTGTGTGGAACTCTCATTTATAATCTCCTCTGCAGTCATTAATGAACAGTAATCACAAGCTTGATTACAAGTCTTGATCTTCCCCTGGCGTTCACTCTCAGCTCTATCATTATGGCCAGCATCAGTTGTTCCTTTGTCTTTATAGATAAATTCATTAAATCCAGGCAATGACAAGAGTCTCTCTGCAATACCAATGACTGTGCCAATTTTCCTGATTCCTGGTTCTCTTGGAATCTGTTGATTCATAGCCCATGAATGACTTGCAATCCATACTTTGTCCTGGATGTTGTTTGCTATGGCTGCTTTGATCATTTTGCTTGCGTATTGTGGCAAAGCAAAAAGTACAATGACTTTGATGTTGAGTTTTTCAATCTTTTTAAGTGTTAGACTGTAACTTGTGTCTAGAGTTAGTCCCTCTTGATAGGCCAAACAAATGCCTGTATTATTTATATACTTGTTAAACAGCTTTAGTCCGTCTGTGCTGTAATCATCTTGACTACCAATAAAGGCAACCCAGTTCCATCCAAACCACTGTATGATGTGAATAATCATCTCTACCAGGTCTTTGTTGCTAGGCATTGTTCTTACAAAGGAAGGATACTGAAGTTTATCACTTAATGCATAGCTAGTAGCTCCATAATTCACCTTTGAAAGAGAAGAAAACACTCCATTAGCTTTAAAACTTGGTCCTTAACAAAATATAGGAATAAAAGTGTGTAAGCATTTTTTTATCTAACTGTGTAATTTACCATTGGTATTAGGTTCATTGTGAACAGTGGTGCAACAGTTATAGTTCTTGTGCTTCCATATGGCCCTGTTAAAGCAATCACTTTTGGCTGATAGTTGTTGAGTTTTTCTTTAGGTCTTATCGAGCCATTCTTTGAGATGAAATTTAAGACTGAATGGAAATTCCTTGTGTTAGAACAATGGTCAAAAATTTCATATCCCAGAGATACATTGGGCAAAAGAGCTGAGGAATTATTGATCTCCTCAACGGCAAACTTCATTACTTGCAACATTTTATAGCCAGATTGTGAGAAACTGTGCCTTAAAAAACAGTGACAAAGTTAATAACATGTGACTTTGAGGAAATGCTTCTTTGATTTAAATCACTCTTAACTCTAGACTGGTTAAAATATCCTTACCTGAAACATTCAGTGGTCTCTGGAGTGAAAACAGGTGTCACACGGTCAATTTCATGTAAAACAAAAAGGCCACCCAATAAGTAATCTCCCTCCAATCTGAATTCAGATGTTGAACAAGAAACTTTAAAAAAGGAACAATTAGTAAAGCACAAAAGAAAAACGTAAATGCTTCTGAGAAGCATGGTTAAAGTTGGACTGCTGATCATAAAGCAGGAATGTATAGTGTCTAGACATTTGAGAGACGTCAGGCTCATATTTTCAACTTAATTTTCTTAAAGCACATTTAAATTTGCCTAAACCACCATTTTCAAACATGATACAAATGTCCATTTCCATGTCTAACTCACACAATGTATGTTAATCAGTTATTAAATAGAGCATTACACCACAAAGGTCTTCTCGTACATGGAAAATTCTAAAAGAATTTGAATCTGCAAATCAAACTCTTCTGAGACAAGCTACAACATTCTCAACCCATCAGGTTGGATTATCACAAAGGTTTTCCAGTTTGGAGATAGTGAAAAAATATATAAAAGACGTTTTATCTGCAAGGTAAGGAAGGAGCATATTCAGATATTCAGCCAATTCAGCACATGTGGAGCTCATTCAGTTGATCAACATTTAATTGATTAGAAAACCCAGATACCTGGCAATTGAATGGCAAATTTGGCCTGTGTTTTTTTTCTTTTAAGTTCCAAACAACTATAGATTGTATACCAAAACCAGAATAATTCAGATTACATGCATATAATAAAGGGGACAAAATGGGATTCAATTTGTATGCAAATCCAATATGAACCAGTCAACAGAGTCACCAATGTATGCTTACTTTAACGTTGGGGCCCAGTTCGTTGGTGCACATTCACAGATGAAAACATCAAAATACTCGCTCGTGATCTACGAGTCTCGAAAAGGGCTTCACTTATGTCCTCTTGGCGATAATGTAGCAGTATTGAAAACACTCCCGGCTTCTCATCTTCAGCCTCGAACCTTCACTGGCACACAAGTCCAGCCCGAACGAATTTAGCGAATTTCGATTCCACCATGAACTTCTATGATGCAAACACCTTTCGCGTAGGCAAATATCTCTGTCTATGAGGCAGAGTGTCTCTAGCCATCAGACTCAGGAGATCACAAAGAAATTAATAATAATTTAAACAATAAACCAAATGAAACAAGGGTTGTTTTTGTACACTTTGGGCCTTATGTTACAAAGAACATAAATGGTATACAAAAATGACGATGGCAGATCTTCACACAATCAAAACTTATATTAAGGCTGCGTCCCAAATGGCATACATCCATACTATATAGTAGGCAAAAAGCAGTAGGTGAGCAAATGAGTATATTTGAATCCAGAGTATTTATAAAACAGTAGCCTGTAAATACATGATTGTCAAAACAATGTGTTTGAATTAAGCTTTTGTTTCATGTGTTTGTTTTTGTTTCAGTTGTCGGAGACATTAAACATCATCACTCTGAAAAGTTGATTAATTTACAGCATTTTCCAAACGTAGTGTATGATTTATAGTACAATTAATTGTAGAATAACCAATTAATACTTTCCAACATTTTATATTGTTTTGCCCCAAAATGCAACACAAGCCTTCAGATGGAGGATCTTTTATTACTTTTGCAACTGATGCAGACATCCTGGGTTCGGACCACAAGGTAAACTCATATGCAAACACCACATTTACTGGCTTAGTTGGTGTAAAAGTGAAACTTTAATGATGCATAGGGCTTATACAGCCACAAAAATGTTACGTTTACGGCCATATATGAAGCTGTTGCAAAGCATAGATTAAGAACTTTCTAGAGAAAATAACATTTTGTGTATCCACTCTAACAAAATGTGGTACTTTAATCGCAAAAATTTCCATATCCACAAACTAGCTAAAACTGGTAGCTAAATGTCATAATGGCAAATTCGCTGATCTATATACAGATGAATAGTTCTGTGGGCAAGATGAGAACATAGATAAGGTTTGTCCAAAAGGTCACTGTATTTGGCCCTAAACTTTTTTTTAAAAAAAGGCACAAAAGGAATGGGTAAGTCACTAAATCTAGCGACAAAATAGCTTAATTGGCAACACTGTGCAGTGAAAAAGTGCCAATATACTGGTCCTGAAGCATGTGCTGACAAGAGACAGGTGCAGGTGATTAAAAGATCGGTGGGTGGTGCTGACAAAAGATGCTGTCATGACTGTGAGGAGCCTCCTCAAAGATGCTGCACTGCGTGGAGCTGGTCTTTAAGGATTCCTATTCTTCTCATTCTCCAGGCTCCAAATGGGAAATTACATGGTGTTTTGGAAGCAAATTTGGAACCAAATGAATCCACTGTTGTCACAAGCTACGCCAAGCAACCAGAATCACCTTGAATCAGCGAGAGGCTCTGATTTGTCCTTGCATGACCAGTGCCCATGGATGCATGCATTTACTTTATCAGAGTTTGTTGAAAATCTGGATGCATAAGTGTGGTCTGGAGCACACATCCAGGGACCACTGGATTCCACCTTCAAATCCTTGGTTTCTGGTGATAGAAAATAATTAAATCAAACAGTAAAGAATAAGGCCCACTTGGTTAATCTGGGATTCATGTAGGGGTTCCACTCTCCTGGTCAGAGTTACAGAGTTCTTGATGAAGCACCAGCAAACGTTTGCAAAGCCCAGGAACTCCATAATGGTTGTGGGAGTAGGCCCAGATCTTACAGCTTGGAACTTCACCTTTTCCATCTTGATAAAAGTGTTCACTGATGTAACAGTCAAAAACTACAAGGAATACTGCCTGAATGAGCATTTATCTGCATAGAGGAAGAGCCGTTTTTATTGAGGACCACCAAAATGTTGTGATGAATGGGCCGTTGACCTTGCCATACAACATGATACAATATTTATAGTGGGTAGGTGGGACACGGAAAAGTGCACACCGGTGTAGGATAGTGATTTAATTTGAAAAGCCTGGTAATCAGTGCAATGCCATAAACTTATATCCATTACATTACATTACATTTAGTCATTTAGCAGACGCCTTTATCCAAAGCGACGTACAAATGAGGTAGGCATATAGAAGCAAATTAATATCAGCAAAAGGGCAGTAGTGCGTAAGTGCTCTGAGTGGGGTCTTGTCTTACCTAATGCAGACATGAGGCTTTTTTTTTTTTTTTTTTTTTTTTTTTTTTTTTAAACAAGAAAAGGATAGGAAGAAGCAGGAGAAGAAGAGAGTGCTATCAATGTTGGGCCAAGTGTAAGCGAAAAAGATGAGTTTTGAGTTGGTTGCTAGTGGCAACGGGCAGATCGTTCCACCAGCGAGGAACAGACCAGGTGAAGGTTTCGCAAGAGTGATTTTACACCTTTTTGTGAAGGCACTGCAAGACGCCTTTCGTTTGCAGAGCGTAGGCACCAGGAGGGAACATATGATTCAATTAGTGAGTGTAAGTACGAGGGAGCGGAGCCTGTGATTGTCCTGTAGGCCAGCATCAGGGATTTGAATTTGATGCGGGCATCTATAGGAAGCCAGTGTAAACTAATGAAGAGGGGTGTGACGTGGGCCCTCCTTGGTTCGTTGAAGACCACCCTTGCCGCTGCATTCTGGACCATCTGAAGAGGTCTGGTTGTAGAGGCTGGGAGGCCAGCAAGGAGGGCATTGCAGTAATCAAGTCTTTTCAGGACTAGTGCCTGGACGAGGATCTGTGTAGCGTGTTCTGATAAGTACGGTCTGATTTTCCTGATGTTGTACAGCACAAACCTACAAGATCGAGCAGTTTTTGAAATGTGCTCGGTGAAAGTTAGCTGGTCGTCAATGATCACTCCAAGGTTCCTAGCTGACCTAGACGAGGATACAGTAGCCGAGCCTAGCTGAAAAGATAGTTTGTGCTGTATGTTGGGATCGGCCGAAAAAACAAAAAGCTCTGTTTTTGTGAGGTTTAACTGCAGGTGATGATCCTTCATCCAGACTGAGATGTCGTTTAGGCATGCAGAAATACGTGCAGAAACATTGTGGTCGTCTGGTTGGAAGGAGAGATGGAGTTGAGTGTCGTCAGCGTAGCAGTGATAAGAGAAGCCATGCTTCAGAATGACAGAACCCAGTGATGTCATGTAGATGGAAAAAAGCAGTGGCCCAAGTACTGAGCCCTGAGGCACTCCAGTAGTGAGGTGATGAGACTCTGAGACATCGCCCCTCCATGATACCCTGAAAGACCTACCAGAGAGGTAGGACTCAAACCACCGAAGGGCTGTTCCAGCGACACCCACCTGCCTGAGGGTTGATAGGAGAATGTTATGGTTTACAGTGTCAAAAGTAGCAGACAGGTCCAACAGGATAAGCACTGAAGATTTTGATTGTGCTCTTGACCGTCTCAGTGCCTCAATGACCGATAGAAGTGCAGTTTCTGTGGAGTGGCCGCTTTTGAAACCTGATTGGTTGCTGTCCAGGAGATTGTTTTGTGAGAGATGGGAGGAAAGTTGGTTAAAAACAACACGCTCTAGTGTCTTAGCCATGAAAGGGAGGAGAGATACAGGTCTGTAATTTTCAATGAGCTCAGGGTCAAGTGTGGGTTTTTTAAGGAGAGGGGCAACACGAGCCTCCTTAAAAGCTGAGGGAAATGTACCAGTGTAGATAGAGTTGTTGATAATGTGGGTGAGTGCAGGGAGGACGGAGGGAGCGATAGCCTGAAAGATGTTAGTAGGGATGGGATCTAAAGGGCAGGTTGTGGCATTCGTGGCAAGGACGATTTTTGATACCTCTGTTTCAGAGAGGAGGGAGAAAGTGGAGAATGTGTTGGGGTGCTGTGGTTTGATGTGTGCATATCCGTTCCATGAAGAAGACCTGCTTCAACAGGTATACGATTTTGCTTTTAAATAAGTCTAAAGGACATGATTAGCTGGATCAGGTGTGTTTAATTAGGGTTTGAGCTAAACTCTGCCGAGCTGTGGCTGTCTAGGAATTGTGCTTAACCTCTGATATACAGCCTTGTTTCTGCCTCCCCTATGTATTCCTCTGAGAGCTTCTGTCAGTTAATTAGAGATGTGTCTGATTATTAATATTTAATGAAACCAATACAGTTAAACAGAAAACTGAATTTGGTAAAAATAAAACTGAAT
>NC_056706.1:22519879-22547379 GCF_018831695.1 Puntigrus tetrazona | reverse complement strand
CCAAATGAATGTAAGCTTGCAGGGATGGGGTTTAAGAAAGACAAAAGAACTGGAAAAGTTGGGCATATGTTATCAGAAAGGAGAACTTTACCAATACAACAGAAGATATGCATTATGATATTTTGATATTAAAAAAAACTAAATTCTGCATGGAAAATCGTTCAAGATAATATCATTAACATGCATTTTAAAAGATTTTAAATCATGTTTTTTTTTTTTTTATAGCTTCGCTATGACTTTTCTGAATGGTCTGACTTGCATTAAATAAGGGACTCAAGCCGGTAACCACAAGAAAATTAAAACAGGCAACTCATACCTTCCTCGTCCTTTTCCATAACTAACTCGTCGGTTAGTGCATCCTTTTTAGCCTGTGAATCCACATCTGGTTTGCCTAAAGTAACGCAAATAAAAAAAATCTCAACTCCATAGGTATTTATATATATATTTTTGTAGTAACGCTGCCATAGAAATTATGATTTTAAAAAAATCTTAGTTGAAAAAATAATGAATAGTTCACCCAAAATTTACTCTGGATTTCTGGTAATGCTTTACAATAAGGTTTATTAGTTAACATGAACTAGGAACAAAGAACACTTCTACAGCATTCATTAATCTTTAATTAAACGTTAATTGTAGCATTTTCTAATGCATTATTAAAAATAAAACATTAGTTAGTGCAGTGTGAGCTAACATGAACTAACAACGAATGAACTAATATTTTTATCAACTAACATAAACAAAGATTAATAAAGAGTGCAATACATGCAGTGTTCATTGTTTATTCATGTTAATTAATACATTAACTCACGTTAACTAATGACTCATCATTGTAAAGTGTCACCGGATTTCTTTATCCTGTTTAACATTTTGAAGATCTTTTTTTTTGTGTTCAGCGGAAGAAAGAAATAAAAGCCGTCATTTTCTCAGTTATTATTACTGATGCTCGATTATAAATAATAATAGTCCTTATTTAGCGTTGCGTCGCAGGAATAAATCACTTTTTTGAGGTGTGGAGGTTGTGCTGAAAAATGGCAGATTTAACGCAAGCTTGCGAGCAAAGAAAAACTACACAAAGCGGATGAACAGTTCGAGAGATCTCAACAACATGCGCTATGTGCATCAGGCATAAAAACCTAGTTTGTTAGGGAGAGCTTTGCTATTAATCTTCTGATTGAGCAGACTTAAACAGGCAACCCGTACCTTTCTCATCCTCATCCATAACCAAGTCATCGATTTGGTTGTGAGCATCCTTTTAGCCTGCGAATCCACATCTGCTTTGACTTTCCGAGGTTCTGCCGCATTCTTATCTGAACGGTTTGTAACAGGAACATCAGGTTTGGCTTTTAAAAGAGAGGATTTCAGGATGGAACCATCGGCATTCTGTGAAGGCCAGAGATCGTGTCACCAAAAAGATAAGAATCACCATAAAAAGAGCCACTTTTTCGCATGTCTGTACCTGCGGTGCAACTTTTACGGATGTTTTTGCTTCTCCAGTTTGGCAGCTAAGAGTTTCGCGTCGCAGTCCTCTTTCATGGCGTCAATTTGTTTGTTACACTGAGTCCTGCACAATCCCATCACACACAGCCGTTCTCACCCCGATCAAGCTATTTCTTTCGTATTGCGAGTTAGAGCATTCAAAAATAAACCTACATTTCACCGGTGGCTTTCTTACTGATCGTGTCCATGCTAGTTTGACAGGATTTCAGCTCGCTCTGCATTTTATTCACATCCTCCATCAACGACTTCATGCGATCTAGAAACAACACAGACGTGAAGGGAATACGATAAGCATCCTAGAACACATACAGCAGGGCAAATATGAGGTAGACACTTACTCTTCATGTCTTGCACTGTTTTAGCACTAGAGGAAATGTTGAGCTTCAAATGCTCCTATGACAGAGAAAAGAGTTTTTTCAGTACTAAAAACAGACCTAGCATAACCAATATGATATTTTAGCCATCAAAACCTGACCTGCCTACCCAAACAGCATATTTAGATACACTAACAGACCTGCTTATAGACTTTACATAGGCTTATAATGCCCTCATTACATTTCTGTTTCAAGCACTATAGCACCATCTAGCGTTCAATGAAGGTTTTGTTAATAGCAAATTTTGTAGTAATATTAACACTAAGGAACAGATGAAGTGCTTTACTGTCGAGTGCTTTAATTCGGTTCATGAAATCGAGCGTGTGACACGTTGCTCACAGATGGTTAGCCCAGTTTTGGTTCGTGATCTCGTACCCAGAATAAAACCAGCTCCGGAACAGGTTAGGCGTGTAGCTTAGGTTACTATGGTCATGAACACCGCTCAGACTAAACTTACCTGGCTAACCAATAAAACAGGCTTTGTGTAATTTGTGTAATAGCCCGTTAATTTTATTTTTTGTTTTTGTGGTTATGCTCAGGTAGAAACTGATTGAAAAAATCTTCTGCTGAACATAAAAGAAGGTATTTTGTAGATCTGTGTGTTAAAATATTATTACAATTTTCAGTATATTTTAAAATGGATTTATTCCTGTGATGTAAAGCTGAATTTTCAGCATTATTACTCCAGTCTTGGTTAATTATTTATTTCACAAATATACATGTTTTAAAAAATAAACCTAACAAATACAACCTTGGTGAGAGACTGCTATTAAAAACATTAAAATAACATTAAACCTTTATGTTCCACTTAATAAAACATGTAAATCAGGTTTGAGTAAATGATGACATAACTACATTTTTGTGGTGAACTATCCCTTTAAAGTTTTTCTGCCCTTTATTTATTAATTTTTACATGAAATAACACTCTAAATAAGAAACTAAAACTGCCAGCAGGTGGCAGTAAACGTCTCTATGATTCATTCATTTGATTTGTTTAAAGGGCTGATTCATTCAGGAATTCGGTAAGTGGCTCTCTTAATGAACGGGCCTTTGATTCACACGATTCATCCAAAACACGGATTCATTCGGAAACTAAACACCGCCGTGTTCCTCAGAGATTTTTATGCTGGGCAAAAACACAACATCAACTTATCTACTGTTATATCAACCGTTGTATAAAATAAATGCACCATTTGAGACAAACAGCACTCGTGATATTGCTCTCATGTGATAGCGCTTATCATATAATAAAAAATATGACACAAAAATTGTTGAAAATCGTCATTATACCCCCTCTCATTCTATTCTCCTATTTGATACTGTTCGGTGCTTTGATGCAATCTGTATTGTTAAAAGCGCTATATAAATTAAAGTGATTGATTGATCGATAACTGCACTGTTTCTATATGAAAACCGCGTTAAAATATTTCAACCGTTTATTTATTTTATAGTTAATGCGTTAAACTGACTGCCTTAATTCAAACATATTAATTATTCGAAACTTATTTAAATTTATTATAATAAAAAAATAGACCATATGAGAAAAGAACGAACATCTGAACAGCTGTGAGCAATCGTAAGAAGAGTGTTTTCATACCCGTTCTTGTTTCCAGGTGCTGAGAGTGTTTTCCTGCTGTCTCTGGTGGGTTTCCTCCATTAACTCCAGCTGCTCGTTCCGTCTGCGCATCTCCTCCTCAGCCTTCAGCTTGCTCTGCTGCTCTCGGTCTCGGTCGGCAGCCAGCTGCCTCATGCGGCTCTCCATCTCCAATACCCTGCTCTGGAGAACAGCAAAAAAAAAAAAAGGAAATTATAGGTAACTGCCGCTCGCTTCACCACTGGCCACAGACTACAGCTAAATCACAGAGCGTCAAACCTGCAGCTCCACGTTTCTGGAGTTGGAGACCCAGTAGTTGAAGCCGAGCAGGAGGACGCAGGCGATGAGAGCCGCCACAAGCAGAGACGGAGAGCGACCGCCACGTCGACCGTTCCCGAGAGCGCCCATCATGCTCAGTCACAGTCCCACAAACACCTTAAAATGGGTTTCTGAAAAAGAAAGAGCAAACTTTATGTAGCATGCTTTGTAGCCAAATTATGCAGATAATGACAACAGGGAAACACATAAATGTAATGATTAATAAGATCCAAAATAAACATATTTTTTGGCCATTTAAAACACAGACAGCATTATTAAGCATACAAAAAAAACTCAATTCAGATTTCCAGAATATGCATTAACGGAACATTGTTTTCAGGAATATTTCAAAAAACAGCATTATTTTGTTTCAGAGAATTTCTGAATAGATCACACACAAGTTTGGTGACTGACTAATATATTTAGGTAAATTCAATCAAATTGCTAAGATGTCGTTTCATTGTAAAATTGCGCTTCGATTCAACATCAATAAGCATTTAATTTTTTAAGCAAATAATATTTTACATATGATGCAAATGTATTGTTGATAGGTGACACCATTAGTTTATGGCCAGTTGTCTTTTTTTTTTTTTTAATCTAGCAACAACCTCATTAGAATTAGGTGACACAGTTGTTAGTTATTCTTTTTTTAATAAGGTAATTTCTCCCAAATAAATGACTGAAGCAGAAGCATTCTGATGACAATGCATTTTAACCATTAATGAACATCTCGACTGTTTTGGCAGGCTGTAAACAAAAAAAACGCATTTGTTAAGCCTATAAAGCCTTCCGCTTCACATGTCTACAGCCTCTAAGCGTCTTTATCATATTAAACCTTGCAGTAAAACCTGTAGCATGCAACTTGTCGCATAGTTTTATCGTCTCCACAGTAAAAACTGTATAGCTTTGCATAATCGTAAAACAAGGTATTTAAAAAAACATCTTATTAAGACATTATTTAGAATGATAAATCGTATTAATATGCAATTATGTAGTCCACCATCATCTGTCATCAAGTCTGAGCATCTCAAAATATATATGTATATATATATATATATATATATATATGTGTGTGTGTGTGTGTGTGTGTGTGTGTATGTTTTATATTTTAAATACATTTCTATTGTTGTTTTCTGGGTGTGTCATTAAAACCTGCAGTTCTTCCACCTTAATTTACTCCGTACTTTTTATTGACATGACTACTAAACAAATACTAGATAAAATACAAAATAACAGCGAGCGTGCCTGTGAACAGAACATGTGAAGCGGGATCAAACGGAGGGTTTTAGGTTAAAGCTCATATCTAGATCATATCAGTGTGATGTGGAGTTATTAATCATGTTCACTAGACACTTTAAACGGAAGGAAAAGCGTTAACACTGTAACGTTACTGCTACTGTACCTTAAAACCGGAAAAAAAACATAACGTTACTGTACGAAAGATTTCTCTGTATGAGAAAATATTATTACAATAATACAAACAAGCCACACATGGTGTAAAGCCGTTTGAAATCTAAACCCATTTAGTATTAAACAGCTTTTGTTTTGATAGCACGCTTGCTAATGCAGCTACTGTTACTAACGTTATCATCATCATACTTCTCCCAGACTAGCATCACACCACATCCCACCAGCTGATTCACGTTATGTATCACGGTTAAATTGCTCTTACCGGCGTTAAATGTGCAGGTTTCGTCAGGAACAGAGATGAAGCATGGACATAGCGACATTCAAGTCTTTCCGGGATGAAATCACAATAAACTGCAGTGTTTTGCGTTGAACCGCAACGCGCATGCGCGCTTCGTTGGGATTCACTTGTTTTTTTTTATTGCAATAATACAACAACAAAGATTACAAAACGTAAAAAACAGACAGAGCAGAACAATACGTACTTGGGATGTACTTTTGTTCAGGAAACGCTGTCTTCGTCGCCTCAAAGTTGTTTTTGAGGCGCTACAGGTGCAGTTTCCTACATCTAAATGAAACTAACAGAAGTTGTTGTGACTTTTCACCACTCGCATTGAAAGACACAAATGATTTAAATGGTCAATTTATACATGGGCTTACTGAGAAGATATTGATAAATATGGCAGCATTCAAACGGCACCTATTTGCAAAATAGGTCAATTAGTCATTCTTGAGACATGGGAAACAACAGGTCCAGCAAGTTCTATTAGATGTAAAAATGTAATATTTTCTATTTTAAATGTTATGGATTATTAAAAGAATGCATTTAACACAAATACCCCAATTTTTACTTTAATTTTAAACCAAACAACACAACATTTAAGATGCCCATAGAGAAGGGTTCTTGTTTTATGAATAGCAACACTTAATAGTATCTCATATCAAAGCAAGGTTTTTTTTTCAGTGGTTTCAAAGTCGTGTCCACACTTTTTGTCAACACCATCATTCATTAAAATGTAATAAAATCAGGTACTATAAGCTACAGTTAATCTCTGCAGAGTACATCACTGTCCGACAAATCCTAATGTTAAAATTTTCTGTCACAACCATGATATGTCAAAATATCATCTTCCAATTTCTAAAATTATTTGAAATATTCAGATCGTTTTATTCCCCCGAAACAGGTTCTATTAGCGTCTAGCATTAACAGAAAAATCAAAATGGCTGCCACGTGAACCGTTTTGTGAAAAGGCAAATTTGTCAACGCCGTCAGACGTCACCAAAATACGATTTGTGCTCCAGTGATATATAAAGCTATTTAAATGTGACTCTTGAATAAAAGCTTTATAAACAAAAATATGCTCACTGTTGTAATACAGTAATTGATTTAATGTATTTGACGGTTAAATGACTACAAATTGAGGTTTTCGTCCACTGTCGGATGATTATTTCGATATTTCATTGTGATATTTTATATTTGTTGTTGGTCACGTGTGAAAGTCAACATTAAATGTGTTCTGAAATCTTGCTGTTAAAGCTGGAATCATATTTCAACAAGGTAAAAAGCTCATTTTGTAAAAAAAAAAAAAAGAAAAAAAGAATTAAAACAGCGAGTAGCTTTTTACATATAAGATACACGAATGACTGAAATGTTTGAAATATTACACTCCAAACTGACATTTATGAATTCATCCATTCGGTCAAAATGTTGAAAACAGAAAACCAAGAAGACTGATTTTCTTCCTTGGGACCGGTGAAGGTATGTTTGGCGTAGAAACCATCTCTCCATCATGCAGCCACTCGCAATGTTAAGCGATGATCTCTAGCCACACATGTGCTTCATTTCTTTCACTAGTTCTGACTGTATGTTTTTTATACTTGACATGGCATTACTCAAAGCCTCTCTGGGTTCTTACAGAAGTATATAATGTGACATTTTAATTCAAAACGCTATAAGGATTTGTACATTTTATTAAAAAAAAACATTTGCAACTTATTTTATTACAGTCCAGGCATACATTTTTTGAGAAACACTGAAAAACAAACAGGTGTACAGCTCAGGTCAGTTCCACCTCAGAATCGCTTCCTCGCCTTTTCCTCCTTAAAAAAAGAAGAGATATCAATATTAGCATTACGGCTGAAAAACTGAAACATGAAAAAATGGCAAAAAAAACTTTACGTATAGTTATGTATAAGGTACATCAATTCAACTGTGGCTATGTAACAGGATTGTGCATACTGAAATGCACACGAAAACGTTCAGATAGCCACCATTATAATACAGATGGTATATTACACATATATATATATATATATATACCACATGATCAAATGTCCTCTTTATTGAGCTATTCATAAACTTGAAAGAAACTTCACATGGTCATAAAGAGATGTCAATACACCAACAGCTTAATTTAACAGCAAAAAAATAATACAATAAACATTCACTAATGGAAAATGTACCAAAAAATGTTCATTACTGATCATAAAAAATCTAATAAATGTAAACATAAAATCATGTTATGTGTTTTTAATTTGCCTAGGGGTGTGATTTATTTCTGTTTGTTCACCATAAGTTGCACAATTCCTAGTTTTACTTCCAGAAACCACTTATGTCTACCGAATTTCAATCTAAACCATATATAGTAAGATATCTTTATAGTGAACCAATTAACAAGATTTCCTATAGCATTTTTCTTTTTCACTGTACAATTCAGAATGTGCTTATATACTTATGGTAGCAAACCTCAATAATAAAGACAATCTATCAGTATTATTTAACCACATCAACATTAGATGACCAAAATAATAATAATAATAATAATAATGAATTAATATTTAAAATACCAACTACAATATTGTGTTGAATGAAAATAAATAACAAATTTAATGGACAATCATTTACCCCACAGCCTTGGGCCACATACTTATACTTACCTATATATTTTATATCAGAAAAGTCCATTTTATTTTATGATTTGAATATTTAATTTTAAATGGGTATTTGAAAATAATGTGATAGAAATTCTGAGGGTGCTTTTTAGTTTATTTTAAATGATAAATATGTCTAAATAAAACATAAGTGAATGAAGTACAAAAGTCATTCAAAATTAATAACATTATTTAGAATATGATGTGATCAAATGAACTTTCAATGATTAAGTAGAACATATTGTAATGGACTAATAAGATTCCCTATGTGGGTTTGTGCCTACCTAATACCTAAACTATCGCACTAACTATTAATAAGCAGCAAATTAGGAATTTATTGAGGGAAAAGTCATACTAGTGTTCCTCATAATGCAGGTTCCCTAAACAAATATCAAGCTTTGTCCTATGGGAGAATCACTCATGTAATTGAGGAACAGGCTCACGTCTGGAAAACCCGACAATAAGGTCTCAGCTTCTCTTTTACCTTCACAACTTCGCCGAGCTCAGCCAGCGTTTGCTCATAGCGGGGCTCCATGCTTCTAAGAATTCCATCTTTTATAATGTGCTTCTTTATGCCAGGACTGCCCGCATCCCTCACCATCTTCAGGAAACACGTCTCCTGCGAGATAAACGAAACCTGTTCAAGCCCAACTCTGCTGGCAATCAGAACATTAGAACATATCTCAACCAGTCGGTCACTCAAAACGATTTCACAAACTGATTTTTGCCCATAATACATTTATACTGAATAAAATGGACTAAAGTGACTGACTTGGAGCAACTCACACACACACACACACACACACACACACCAAAATTCACAAATGCTGAATTGGAAATTCCACTTCTGAAATAAATCTGACCTGCAACTTTAAAAGGAAGGTGAAGGCTGAGCCGCCCTTCCCTGCTCTCGCTGTTCTGCCCACCCTGCGAATGAAAACACTCATCAAATACATCAGATGCATACGATCAACGTAATACCCACATATATTGCGCTTATTTTGTATTGACTTGCCTGTGAATGTATGTTCGGATGTACTGAGGAGCATCGTAATTAATGACACATTTTACGCCGGCGATATCAATACCTCTGGCAGCGGCGTCTGTGCTTATTAACCTGACATGAAAAAAAAAAATATCAGCAATATTTCATCGTTAGGTACACCATGCAGGATGTCATGATGGTAGCAGGTTAGTATAAATCCTTTCGGGTTCGGCTGCTCCTGAACACTTCGAGCGGATACAGAAAGCATACATACAGCGGGATCTTTCCTTGTTCGAAGTCCTTCAGTGTTTTTTGTCGTTCACTCGGGCTCAGTTTAGAGGAAAACTCGGCTACTTCCACACCGCCGAACAGCTTCACGAGCAAATACAGTCTGAGAGACAAAGTTACAGAAATAAATGGTTTGTCTTTGATTTAATACATTTCAGGCATAGCTAAAACCGAAGAATAGCACTCTCTTTCATGTTAATGTCTACAATGTTGCCACAACGTATTTATAATCAAAATGTAATGAGTATAAATAAACAATCCTTAATTGATATCCATAATTCACATTTCAGATCTCAAAACATATCTTGTGTAACAGATTTTTTTAATAAGCATCGAACTTTAGTTTGCAAAAATGCATATTTAAAGATATGTCTTCCAGTAAACAAATTAGTTTATGGAATAATGTTTCTTCTTGTGACACTGAATAATGATGCTTAAAATAAAGTTTTACATCACAGGAATAAATAAAAGTTTAGAAATGCATATAAAATTAAACATTATGTATGTAACTATGTAAAGAATGCTTAAAACAGTAAATTTAATATTTGTACAGTATTTTCCAAATAAATGCAGCCTTGGTAAAAATATAAAACATTACAAAGATTTTACTGATGAACTTTGAATAGTAGTCTAAATATGCAAGTCATATTAACAATGACATATACTGTACTGTAATAAGCGTATATCAATACCTATCAATACATTAAGCTAAAACAATTAATGTTATATAATATATCCCATGCAGAGACATACATGTGCACTTTTAATTAAAATTAATATTAGAATTATAATGAAGACTTAATTTATTGCTAGTTTAATTAGGCGTTTTTTTTTTTTTTTCAATTTGCAATTAATTTAGTCATGGCACGGATCCCTGGATGCAAATATATACAGTAACCCTTCATATGCGTCGTGCTAAAGCTTAAAAATCCATCCTTACCGGTGAGCCGCTTCTCTGGAGTTCGTGAAGCACAAAACAGGCCTGAACTTGAGCCACAGCAGGAAGTGAATGATGATGAGCGGTTTATTGCTTAGGGAGCAGGGAACATAATACTCCTGCGTAAGACATTTCCATACGTTAAAGACGGGCAAAGAGGATCTGTTACCAGTTTGGATCATATGGTGTCTGTTAACTCACTGCGAGACCCTGAGGGAAGTTAAAAACGTCCTGGCTCTGTGCGCTGGCCTCCGTACCGCTGTGTGTGGAACTGAAGAGTCGAGGCTGGTGCAGATCCAGCAGCTGCAGCTTCTCAGGGTTTTGGGTGAGAGTGGCGGAAAACAGCAGCTTCTGTAGAGGAATCTGTGGAGGACTCAAACTGACACACACACACACACAAACGGACGTAAACACCGAGCTGCTTGTTTTAGACTGGTCATGCAGTCAGGGGTTCTTGTTTTGAGAGGCGAGGAAGACTGAGGGTCACCGGGTTGGCTGATATTTTGGGTGAAAACGATAATGGATAAAGATGACATTCTACCTTGCCACTGTGATCGGTCCGGGCAGGGTTCTCCTGAAGACAGAAGTCTGTGTGTCGCCTGGGCTTCTGTACACTGCTTTGGTCACCTGAGAGAGCCACGACTGATGCATGCTGTCAATCATCCTGTCCGCCTCGTCAATAATCTACAACATACACATGGCATTGCAAAGCTGTCTTCCCACTTTTCATACAGAGATACCATAATACATGCACGAACATCTGACTTCACTAGCGGTTGACCAATAGGGATTTTTTTCTTTTTTTTCCCAAGAAAGATAAGAATGTACAGTGATGAAGGCTGAAATATTAGATGTATATTTTGTAGAGGGGGGACAAAATGGCAATCTTCATCTGAGTAAGAATGACTTCAGAAAGATGGCCGAATCATAATGTTACTTTTACACAGAGATTGGTCTGTAAAACATGTTGACTTCAGCAAACATGTTTGCATTGTGTGCTAATGATAACACTCAAAAACAGGCAAAGAGCAATTAAAAAAATTTTTTGCATGCCTGTAACTTAAGAAGCACTGAAGATATCTTAATGCCCTTTGAGATACTGAGTCTTAGAAAACTTTTCTTTCGAGGTCCTATATTGTTCAGTTACAGAGATATTGGAATTTCAATATGGCTCCAGGAATAAATCGCTAAACGGTACACATTTTCAGTGTTCAAAAAAAACAAAAAGGGGGTCACAAAAATATGACACTTGTTTTCTTTTAAAGACCTAAAGCCACTAAACCCCAATTTTGATTTACTAGGGTCACAATATTAGGCATATATCAATCAATCAATCAATTATTTTTATTTATATAGTCCAACACAGGTTGTATATATATATAATTTTTGTTCTTTTTTTCGAATTACAGTAGTTCACTGAAAACACTGTTAGAGTTGTCCTGATGCTCACCAGGAATCGTAGAGATGTTGTAGACTGAAGTTGCTGTTTTTGTTGATGTGATCCACCAGCCGGCCTGGTGTGGCCACCACAATGTCAGCCGAACTGTGACTAACACCTCCTCTGTACAAAGTCACAATGTTTAAATGAAGAATATCTGACTTACAGTCCTTCAAGTTCATAACGAGCCAACAACATCCTCACCTGATTTCAGAAAGCGCTGTTTGCTCTGCAGGAAAGGATTTTTGGCCTGTGATCATCACCACCTTAAGACCGGTGCCCTCGGTGTATGTGCTAAACACCTTTGACACCTGTGGGTTTGAAAAAGAAGATGAATGTTGAATGTTGATGGATATGTACATAACTAGACACAATTAACTGACAAATGATCAGTGATTAATAATCGTTACCTGTTGCGCTAACTCCTTGGTTGGAAGTACAGCGGCGACGGACCTCACGCACCACGCGCGCTTGGACAGCGCCTGCATTAATAAACATGCCACATACACATATCTATTAAACTCAACGAGATTTGCTTCTTGAGCAGGTTAAGAATCATTTCTGAAAGATCACGTGACACTGAAGACTAGAGTAATGGTGCTAAAAATCCAGCAATATTTCCCAACATTTTATGTACTCCAATGCCCATCTAATGCAGCCTTGATGAACATAAACCTATCAAATCCAAAAGGCTACGTCATCCAAGCTCAAGAGCGCATAATCTCTAACCAGTTCCAAAGCAAATATGAGCTTGAATGCGGTTCGCTGTTTGTGCCTGTACCTGTACAACGGGTATCACGAACGCCAGTGTTTTTCCACTTCCTGTAGGAGCAGACACACAGATGTCTCTGGGTCTGTAGCCACCTGGGCCGAGCAGCAGCCCTGAGCTCACGCTCTCTAGGATGGCAGGGATGACCTCGGCTTGAACTGCAAACACAAACCATGCTTTGCAACCTTCATATGCATCCCTGTACCATGGGTTCTTGAAATTAAGGATAAAACCGACTGCTTGTCAGTTAGGCCCCATTGTAAGTTAGTGCATTGTGTTTAATACAATACCAATTAATCATCGCTCCATTTTACCTGGAAAGAAGCTCTTTATTCCGTTGGTTTCTAGTTTCTTCAGCAGTGTGGGACAGATGCCTGGCACCTCAGTCATGGGAATGAGGTTGCTCTTAATGTCTCTTTGAATGACGTCAGGCCGTGCCAACCATTGAGGCAACACTCTTTTAACCTATAAATGTGCAAAAAAACATTTCCTTACAAGACACAGCACTCGACAGAGTTTAATTCAGAAATGAGTGATATTTTCCCCCCTACCTTTTGCACAGTCTTCTCCTCGAAGCCCCCCAGGATGCGGAAGGTGGTCTGGGAGGAGCCGTTCTCTTCCTTTGGCTCCTGATTGGCCGCAGGCTCTTCAGTCGTCTTATTTTCCTCTAGGCCACTTTCACTTGTTTCTGTGATCTCTATAGATTTCTCTTTATCAGATTCTTCATCTGCTGAAATAAATAATACATTTCTGTTAAACGCCTTCCACAAAAAGAGCGGAGGAGGATAGAGCGTGAAACTCTTCAGTGTTTTGTTTTTCATTCAAATACATGATGTTAATGCTCCAAACTTTAAAAAAGGGTTATTTGACCGTGATGTTAATGTTAAATACATATCAAAATAATTAATATACCCATAATAGGATTGGTGACAGGGTTGGAACATTTCTTGTTAATTATTTTTGTAAATGCTAAGTTGTATTTATTAATAAATATATATTGTACAAAGTAAAAAACAAAAAAACTAAACAAAACTCTGAAACAGGGTTAAACGCTTGAGCTTGATAAATGCAGCAAAGACTAAATTTGTATCTAAAAACTGAGTGTGGAATATTAATTACATTTGTCTTACTGTTAATCCTCAAATATATCAGTTCTTGATTATTTAAAATCGATGTATATTGTTTCATTTAAAAAAAAAAATGGGGATAGTTAATGCCATAACAGGAAAGCAAAAAATATTAAATTATTTTTTGATGTAATGTCAAATTTGATATAATAAATAAATAAAATATATATAAATATTATTTATGCTAGATAATATTTTGTCTAACGTATCTAATCATTCTCTCTCCAAAGAAATATGGGATTTATGCTTTTATTATTTAAAGAAATGTAATGGGATACAAACTTGTATTCTATTTGTTTAAGCCCACCAAAATCATCAAGCTTTAACAACAAACAGACATAGCAGCATTACCTCTATTTGTGTTCTTGTTTTCAGCAGACAATGTCTTCTGTTTTTTCTTCTTTTTAGTCGAACTGGCAACTTCATCACTGATATCAGTTTTTCTCTCTTTTTTACTCTTCTTTGTTTTACGCTGAACTCCCTCTGTCTCCGTCTCTGCTTCTTCCCGATTCCTTTTCTTCTCTTCTTTATCACCCTGGCGGTCCCCATCTTCATCAGCTCTGTTTGAGATGCTCTGCAGTTCTCTGGCTTTGACCTGCTCCTGTAGTTTAGCCAGTAAAGCTCTGGAGCGAGACTCTCTGCAGTATTCCCCGTCCTCCTCATCCCCTAAATACCTGATCACAGCATGTAACACATAAATACACATGATGACAAACGAGACACCATGTTAAAAAAATTAACACTTTTTCGTAACCTTAAGATTGTAAGATAAATTGATTGTGTAAAGTAAAGGTATGTTTTTAATTTTTTATTATTTCTTTTGCGGTTTACAGCTACGTGAACTTAATTTGAAATATAATAGTACATTCAATTTCAAGTCGCATATATAATAATTATTCAATAATTAGAAGTAAATTTACGATTAAGCCTCCTGTGCCAGACTATAAAGGCAGAAGTGCGATTTAGTATGCAATGAGATTGAGAGCCACTACTTATGATTAAACTAGTAAAATAATTTACGAGACAACTACGAACTATGTTTACATGCAGCTAGCACTATATATTGTTATGTAAATACATACCTATTTATCGTAAACAGTGCCATTATAGTAACTCCTGGCTCGTGTCAGCGCCACGCGGACCTTTATTTCAAGCACTCAGTCATAAATCGTGAAACTATTATATATATCTATGTACGGGTTTTAGAAATATAATGTATAAACTGTAGTGTGAATAGTTCAGTTGACCACGTGGGTAAGTGAGCGCTGTTTTCGGTCGCGCGTTGATGACGTAACGAACCTACCATAAAAGCAGAGGGTTGCGGTTTAGGCGTCATTTTTTAATAAGTCAGGTATGTGTCGCTAATTTTCCATTTTATCTGTGTATCATTATGGATTGACCTAAACACTATTGTCGCGCAGAACACGTCCGCGTGGAAGAACCAATGTCATGACAAATCAGACCGCCAGGTGTCGGCGTTTAGTTATTTTCTTTGGTTAGTTTCTCGTTCCCTCAACTCTTCAAACACACAACAAAAATGTCATTGTATTTTATAAGCGTATGTATCATCGAAGTAAGTAGTTGTCTACCTGAGAAACTATGCACAAGTGCACATAGGGCAAAGGCTGCTTTAAACGCGAAGAATGCTCACACCAAATGTTGATATTATTTATATAATAGAAGTTAACTGATGAAGAAAATCTATTTGTGGCATTACTTTTGAATGTGCATATATGTTCAATCAATGTCAAAATGAATGTTTGCAAATGTAAACTAATATTTCCTACATTGCGCAATTTAATGTTTTTACCAATTGACGCAAATATCGATTTTCATCAATAAGTCGTCTCTCAAAAATCATTCTAATATGCTGATTTGCTGTAGCAAGCGATGCAACACAACGGCACCTTTTAAACAGGTTTCGCTTATTATTACGCATACATTCTACACCAGTTAGTGTTTTGCATAACTCAAGTATTTTCGAAAGACAAGTGCTTCCAGATTCATTCAAAAGGCCACCAAACAATCATGGCTGCTTAAACGTTACACATAAAAAAATATGAACGACCCCCAATCTCAAACTCATATAAAACACCTTTCCACAAACAGCAGTGTGGACACAAAACTAAAAGCCACCCCTTGCAATAAAAACCCTTATCTCGTGACTCTTAAGTGTCAGTGAAAAAGTGTGTGATGCATCTGATGAAATCCTATGCGGCAAAAGAAACGTGTTTCGTGGGATCACACTGAATCTGAGCACATCCCCATATGTTGGTATTAATATCTGATTTGTGACAAGCAGAGATAACAGCGTGTTGGTTCTAGAGCTGCCTGTGTTTAAACGTAATAAAGGGAATGTGCAGTGTGCATCGATAACTACAACACAGATATTACACTGAACAGAATATAAGTCACATTCTATTAAAGTCGTGTGCGATATAATCCAGCATCAATTGGATTTAATGTCCAGCTGTTTTAATATGAGCCCAGCACTATGAAAAACATCAGGAGAGTAATTTTAAACACTGCATACAAGCAGTTGCATGAATATATCGGTGTCGCTTGTACACTATTTAGAGCTTACTTTTTCATTGGCTTTCATGCTAAACATGATTATCAGGAAAATACTCAACCGGGGCAAACTCCCGATGAGCGAAAATGGAAAAAAAGGCCCTGCAACATATGGTTAATCTAAAAGGTTTTTGAAAAAATTGATTTTAAAACTGTCAGACATGATTTTTCAAAATCGCAATACATTCAGGTTTTTGCAGGCATCATCTCTAGTGACATTTTTAGTGAAGGCAAAGTTTGACAGTTGCACGCTTTCCACATTCATCTGTGCAAATACATATAGCTGTAATATCGAATCTGACAGGCTTAATTTGTCCAGGTCACATTTGACGCTTAAATTGGAAGAAAATATTTCTTGAATATATGAAAAATTAAGTTCATTTAGGACTATTGAGGTCCAATTTATATATGTGTGTGTGTGTACGGTGTATATTTATGCGTATATGCAAGTACACACACCTGCATGTATATATTTATGAAAAATGTGAGGTTTATATATTATATTTGATATAATATTCATATTTTCAAAATATATGCTGTATGTGTGTCTGGACATATACAGTAATGTACGTAGTACACACACACACACACACACACACACATAGCATGCTACGCACAATCACAAATAATTGTTTGACAGCATTTTATCTTAAATATAATAATAATATAAAGCACCTTTGTGAAGTACACATAGTAGGGCATGTGGAAAAAAAAATTAAGGAGTGAAAAGTACTGAACTTGCTGATTTTAATAAACAAAAACAAAAAGTAAAAAAAATAGTAATAAAAAAAGGAAAATAATTTGGAGGGCAACTTTTAATGAAAATATTGAAATCTGGTGCTTAAAACCTGTTTTCTTTCACATTTGGAATAAAATGTGACCTGGATATGAAGGTAAATAATTCATTTAAAATGTAAAAGTATTTAGTGCGCTTTTGAGAAACAAAATCATCATCATATATCTTATACATATATTCCGTTAGTTTTTTTAAAGATGTATGACTCTGCCAGATTTGAGCAATACAAAACGGCCTAGTATACCATGATAGCAGATGGCGAATAATACCAACATTTTATAATAGTGGAAATCATTTTAAAGCTCATGCTCATGATAGCCAACCTTTAGTAAAAGAGAAACGCCGAATCAGGCTGCGGTAGATACGCAGGACAGCACGAACGATCTGAGGTAGCAAAAGATGTCACACAATCGAACGCTGACTCCAGAGAAAGACAGCCGGAGGCCATAAATGCTGCTTCATTCTTCAATAAATTACACTCAGTATACAGCATTTTATTATGTTAAGCTCGAATCTTTTTTGGGGGGGGAAAGTAGTACGGTCGGGTTTCACAGAGTCCGTTCTCTCAGCGTTTATCGAGACGGCCCTTAAGATGGAAGGGTGCCGAGGCGAAGGGGTCAGCGGACGCCCCATCAGACGCCAGGCTGTGGTCAGTGTCCGTGTTCACAGGGTCTTCGTGAGTGTCTGGAATACTTAGAAAGTGCCTGGGGTCGAAAGGGCAGGGGGCTCACTTGGCCGAGGATGCTCTGGTCAAGAGAAGAACCTGGATGGGGGTGTAAAAATCTCGGCTGGGCCGCCGGATTGGTGTAAACCTTCCCAGAAGCCTCCTTCTTTCTACCAAAGGGCGCCTGGAGGAAAATATCGGGCTGCTGAGGCTGAGCCGAAGACGAGAAACGGCGCATTGGCGAACACATCCACGCCTTGGTCCTGTCCGATTCCAAACGGAGCTTTGGAGAAGACGCCGGGCGCTTGCATCCGTGTTTTGAAGAAGAGCGGCTCTGAGGAGCCAGCGAGGGTCCTCGGATTGGGAAGACATCTGGAGGTTTCTGGAAGACGCCGGACTTTGGTCGCCATCGTCGTCCGAGTCTTGAAGTAGCGGCCTGGAGCCACTGCAGTCCAGACTTGGCGCTTTCTTCGCCGCTCACCTGTGACCTCCTCCTTCTTTTTCTCCATCTTCTTCGCCGCTGGAATGAAGACAGCCCTCCTCCGCAGGGTCCTCCTGGTCACCTCCTCCAAATGTGATCCAGATCCATCGCTCACGCTTCTGGGTTCTGCAGAACAGAAAAGCGTAAAAATAGAAATTCATAGTTAGAGATGTTTTCACCAATACAATATGTATGAATCCAACAGCAGGGACAATAAATGATAGTGACCAAAATGTTTCCAAAACTAAAAAGTTATTTAAATAAATCCACAGAATAAAAAGAAAAGCTAAATATTGGTGCAGCTTGTGCTTCTTCTACGGGACGGTTCACCCAAAAATGTATATTCTGTCATCATTTAGTCATCAGTTAAATTTTTGTTTTGTCACTAAACACAAAAGGAGGAATTATGAATTCATTATGAATTGAATTAAATCGATTAAATGTGATTACTCTCACCCAAAATGCACATTTTAATTTACATTATATTTATGTGAATATATATATATATTTATGTGAATATATATATATATATATATATATTTATGTGAATATATATATATATATATATATATATTTATGTGAATATATATATATATATATATATATATATATATATATATATATATTTTTTTTTTTTTTTTTATTTCAGTATATATTTGAAAATATTTATTATGCATATACATTTACATGCTTTTTTTTTGTTCTGTAAAAATTATAATACATTTGCATGGAAGCATGTTTACTGAAGCTGTATTTGAGAGCTTAAGCCAAATTTAAGTCATTACATCCTTGAATCTGGACATGGATTGAGGTTCAGGAGAGACGTTGAGAAGTCAATCACCCTTTGATCCTCCAGTTCTCAAAAAATGGTCATTAATCATTCACAAAAGAAATCTGGCTATTAGGTTCCACTCTCCTTGACTCAAAGCGCTTATTGGTAGCCCACCGAGATGTTCATTATCTATTATTATCTCTTCATGACTTACATGAGAATATAGTTAGGAATAATTTCTATGGTCCTTCTGTTCTGTGAAGCTTGAAAGCTCCAAACGCCAATGTAATTCAATCAGGGAGAAATAAAAAAAAAAAAATCTCCTTTTGTGTTCCACGTCAAACAGGTTTGGAACAATATTACGGTTTGACACGATGACAGAATCGACTTTATTAAAATGTATTTTTTTTGGCTGAACTGTTCCTTAAGATGAGGTTCTGGGGTAAACAACTGAATAAAACACAAATGATTAAGCAACTATTTACACAAGATGGCTGCACAATGAAGCAATACGGCACAAATAAAGCACATTCTACAACAGTATAAACCACAGAAATACAGTACTACTGAGTAAAACCACGAACAGTCGACGTCTAGGACAGCTACCACTGACAAACACAGACCTTGTTTCCAAACGGTCACTATTATCCCTTCAATAAACCAAACGCATTTCTGAGAAACGTCAGAGTCCAATGGCCATAAACAAATAAACCGACAGGAAGAGCTACTTATTTTCTGAAGGCTGTCAATTTAATAGGCAAGTTTCAAAGCGATTGCTATATTAACGAACAGCCTTGCATTTCGTTATCCATTTAGTTTTGATGTGAAAGTTTCTCTAGCAACAGTCAGCTGACCAGAACGAGCGCCGAAGGCCATGGAAACAAGGAGGTTACAGAAAACACAATGACTGAACTGAGATCAGAGCACAGACGTGATGCAAGTCTTACCTTCAGGACGAAGGGAACGGTTGGCGTTAAACTCAGGATTAATGCAGCAGCGCACGGAGACTTAGTTAAGACATTGTAAAATATGCTTTTGTTTGCAAATGTATGCCACTAAACCTAAAGCTTAAAGGAACACACCACTTTTTCAGACTCCCCTTAAACGGTTAAACAGTTGAGTTTTACCGTTTCTGAATCCATTCAGCTGATCTCTGGGTCTGGCCTAGCACTTTTAGCTGCAGCTTAGCATAGATCGTTAGCATCGTTGCAGTTTTCGAGGCTGATATAACAAGGAACTGTACTCTAATTCCGGTGTGATAATCAAGCCATACCATAGGATATTACTCAGTGCCTCAAAATAGTCCCCTGCTACCTGAACATGCACTGAATTTCTCTCATTTAAAACAACCTCATGGGTCGCTGGATCCGTATTCTTTACGAGAACATGAAATTACATTTTAAGAAAAGTCTCCATTTTGTCCATTGAAAAGACGAAGGGTGGAAATGATTTACAGGGTTTTTATTTGTAAGGAATTTTAAATATGGATAAATATTTTGAATGGATGCAGATTGTCAGAAGTCACAGAACTATATATTTATATATTTTACATTATTTAAAAAAATAACATTATTCACCAAAGTCATAATGAAGGAGTCCATAAATGCATCAGCGAGTTAGAAATACATTTGATTAAAAACTGTATATTGTGAAATATTACATTTATAGATGAATTTTCAATGTTTACAAACGCACTTCCTGTTGAGCCAAATTTTCAGCATCATTGATCCTTAAGAGACATTTCTGATAATTATCAGTGCAATTTTTTTTTTTTTTTATATATATATACTACTTTTTTATACTTGTCAGTTTTATTGCGTCGCTGCTGAATAAAAGCTGAATTTATTATTTTTTTAAAATCCTACCGCCAAAAATTCTGAGCTGCAGTGTAATGGATGTTACGCAAAAATCTTCCGTAAAGTTGCTGCATTTGAACGTGGCACAAACAACACAGATTAGGACACAACTATCTTTCCCATCTACACTTTTATTTAATATCCTTCTTTTCAGAATTTTCATTAAATCGCATAAGAACAGAAAGATTGCGGCTCTTGATAACATATGATAAAACCATGGCATTCCAGTATAGATACGATTTTTTGTTGTTACTGTTGTCATTATTTTCTCCTGGCACGGGCTCTAATACACACTACAACACAAGACAGACATCAGACTAAGTAGAGTAACATGAGCACTACAGTCAGATTGCATAGGTCAGCCACATTAAAACAAGCGAAGGAGGAAAATGAAGGATTCGATAACAGAAAACTCGTGATAATTCATAACTATGAAATGCCAATTTGTAAAATTTCATTCGTACATTTTGGAACAGTTCGCACCTTGCATTTTTTTACGGCAGGTTGCAAACTCATACAGAATCGTTGAAATCAAAAAATCAGAAATTTTCTCTCGAGGTCGGGTAGTAACATTACGGTACAAAGTTCCACCGATGCAACATTAGCACAAGCTTCAAAGAAAACGATGACTCAAAATAAAACAGTTTTAGCATTTAACAAAAAAAAAAAAAAAGTATACTCTATAAGCGTTACGTCATAAAAAGAAATGATCTCTTTTTTTATTCCAGATAAAACTAATTACGAAAACCCAAACGTCACACACATAGTACGGAAAGACATTTTCTTACATAGAGCTCTATATGGTTTTATATTTGATATGTGCTGATAAATGCAGCTTTAAGGTAGTGATAAGACTGGTATATTTCACCATTTTGAAATATTTAACTCTACCCACTCAGCCCATTAACAAAAAGGTAACTTGAAGTATAATAACCATTTCTGTTATCAGATTTTCATGTAAGTGCATAATGAGTAAAACAGGAGTTTAATTTCAATTTACAATGTTGTACGTTAATTTTATCATTAGATTGTATTACAGGAATAAAGATGCATTCTAGAAATTTCATTTCGACAATGAATGTCTATACATTTTTTTCCATAAAACTAAATTTTAGTGCTCCAAAATAAAAGTTTGTTTACATTTGTATATGTACTGTGTTCATTTATTATGTATATGCAAATACACACACATACAGTATAATGTTTAGAAAATACTTACACGTATATTATTATATTTTATTATCTAAATATATTTAGCATGTACACATAATACATTTTTCTTATATACACAGTACACATTCATATGCACTCTTAAAAGTATAGGTCCTCTCAAAAGGTTCTTCGCAGAGATGCCATGGAAGAACCATTTTTGGTTCCACAAAGAACCTTTTGTGAAACACCTTTTCAGGTTCTTCACGGAACCATTTAGACAACAAGTTTCTTCTATGGCATCGTGAAGCACTTTTATTTTTAAGAGAGTATTATTTAAACAAAAACGTTTATTTTGGATGCATTAATCGTGATTAATTGTCTTACAGCACTACTAAAAATTTATTTGATTCGTTCAGGTGACAGCAGATGATCTTTAAGGGGTGCGTTTCCCACAAAACATCCGCTTTTGCTGATTTATCACCGCTTACTACCATCTCCTGTTGGCGCTCTGTCGCTCCAACCACGCTTGTTAATGACGTCACGCTCAGTAGTAACATCTACTAATTTAGTGATGTTTTATTACAGATCACTTACACAGCAGAAAGTCGTTTTCACTTTTAAATCGTGATTTAAACTGCGTGCAACTAGCTTTATTTCAATACGTACGCTATTCAGTTAGCAGTTCGCCTCAACTTCGTAATTTTTCAGAAATGCCGCCATAACGCACGTGGCGCCTGGAGGACTATTGGACTAGTTTTAGTTTGCTTTGTTGATTGAACCCACATTCACACCCAAAATGATAACTACAAAGATAACCACATTAGCGCCCACGCAGCCATTATGGATGGATTCTGATTGGCCGTCGATGTTCGGGATCGTTCATCAGCTGGGAAAAATTGTTCTGAAAATGATACAGTTATCGCTACAGCTGTGGCGTGGACTCTGCTATCGCTTCATATTGAGAGTGGTTTTTAGTAGTTATCGTGCTTGGTGTGATCGGGGTTTTGTCACGCTTCTAGCCACAGGTCAAGACTCAAGAGCAGTAGTAGGTGCAACTACAAAATTTACAAAAAGCAAAGAGTATTCTTTGGAACGATAATATACGGTTTTAGGAAACTTAACTAGCAACCGTAGCTGGCCAACAATGCTTTTGGGAAACGCGCCCAGTTGGGAACTAGTTCAAACACTGATTCAATTGAACAAATCACTTACAAATCAGAACCAAGAGAAATATTACTCATTGCTGGAATGACTTTTCAAACCTTAACACTTTTCCAAAAATCTGCATTGCCTGTTGAACAACAGTTTTCGACAGCTAGTTATTTTCCGCAGTAACTCAAGAACGAATCATCGCTTTATTTGAATCTCTGGTGTCTGTGAACGCCACGCAGTAGACGCAGACCTCAGGAAGAGCAGTCCGTCATAGGCTCAGTCTTAACTAAGAAAACTTACAAACACGTATATCTGTTTTAAAGAGGTTAAGACTCAAAATAGAGGTTGGTGTTTGAGGAGGTAATGGCTAAAAATAAATAATGCCTTAAATGCGCTTCTACAGGTGCAGCTCATGAGGTTTTTGGAACAGCTTATGTATCGTTTCAAGCTTGATGGATGAATGCTGCAGAGCTCTGATGGTCGCTATCCGTGTATTCAAGTTTATCCAAAACAGCCTCAGAAACACGTGGACGAGAACTTTTGTGCTCTAACATACGGATAAATACTCTTATTACACGTGTCTTGAGAATAATACATTTATACAGATTCTCAGTTTGTACAAACATCCTGTACAAATCGCAGCCTGATTCACCCTCAATATGATTTAGGTTTTCTTTTCATCTACATAGTGCATTTACCCTTTACGTGTCTTTACATGATAAACATTGAATGTGTAGTATGGGGGCAGCACAGGGCACGGTAATCATAGCAAAAAGCTAAGGAAAAAGAAGCATGGGGTATAAAGAAGAAACGAATGAAGCAGAAGAGACGGAACGACTAATAAATAAACGATGGGATGAAAGCACATCACAGAGGAACAAAATGATGGCAGCTTTTCATTTACAGCACTTCATATATTTGACTGCTGATCATTTTAACTTTACAGCTTTCATGACCAACACATACGTGACCCTGGACCACAATCGCTGGTGTTATATTTGTAGAAACAGCCGAATATACATTGTGTGGGTAAACATTATCATTTCCATTTAACATCATTAAGATATTAAGATCACGTTCCACGAAGATATTTTGTACATTTCTTATCTTAAATATATTATAATTACAGTTTTGATTAGTATTATGCATTGCCAAGAACTTGACTTTAAAGGCCTCACGCCCAGATCTTCAAATAGCTGTATCTCAGATGTTGTCCTGTCCTAATATTACCACACATCAACGGAAAGCATTTATTCAGCTTTCAGATGATGTATAAATCTCAAATCGTAAAACTGAGCACTATCGCTAGTTTTGTGGTCCAGGGTCACATATACACGCTAACACTCGGTTCTGTTTTAATGGCACTGGTATTTAAGGTAGCTATCAGCTTTTTGAGTGTTGGCGGTTTGATACCAACAACACACCTGCAGTGTCAGACTCGTGTTGGGTAGTACCTGACAAAAACTTTTACAGTATCATCCAAAAGTTTGGGGTCAGAAAGATCGCTTTTTCTTTTTTGAAAGTAATATTCAGCAAGGAAGCAATTAATTGATCATAAGCGGAAAAAGAAATGCATGTAACAAAAACGCTTGGATTATTTTCAAATAGTTATCCTAAACAAACTAAATTCTCACAAAATAAAAATATATATATATTATATATATATATTTTTAATTATTTATTTATTTTTTTAAATCACGCTGAGTATGCTGTAGTTTATATATAATTTGAAATTTTTAATTTCTAAATTTCTTAAGTATCTTAAGTAAATGTGGTAACAACGCAGTAATGCGATGTTTTAAAAATCTTTGCAAGTTCACATGTTGCAAAAATGCTAATTAATCAAATGCAATATAGGTTTATTTAATAGCTATTCAATTATAAATGATTTCTTGTGTTTTCGATACTGACAGCAATCGCTTTATTGCGCAAATCAGCGTGTTAAATAATTTGACCCTACAATCTGGAGAAATTCAGCTCATCCACAATAACATTTCACAATTTCGCAGTATTTACTTTATTATTTTAACCAAACGAATGCAGCCTTGGTGAACATCAGAGACTTCTTTGAAAACACTCAAATCTTACCAACCTCAAACTTTTAAAATGAAGTGGATCGAATCAGATCCTTCCTGCATTCCTTCTCGTTCAATCGCAGTTTTATTTTGAAACGCACACGCATTTAAGACAAAGAATTACGTGTCTGTGGCTTTCGACTTGTCTGCTTCCAAGCGATTTCAAAGTTGATATAAATAATCACCGCTGCCATGTTTTGACATCCTGAAGCATAAATCGATGATAGAGTTGATGAGAATGTTTATGGTTCAGCAGAAGAGAGACATACGGCAAATGTGAAAAGAATGTCAAAGGGAAATGTGTCGCGAGGGTGGACAGGGTTTATGGGACTGTTTCAGATTGAGGTTTTAAAGCTCTCGCTGTAAATGTAAGAATTGCACGCTGTTCTCTCCTGTCTCTCTATTCATCTGCCTCTCTCTGTATCCTCTACAAGTCGATGAGTTGGTCCACCAGCAGAAGGGAGCGTACATAAGGAGGGCAGACTCAGTCCTCAGAACTGCCACTGTTGCTGCGCGAGTGACCACCTAGAACATGCCGGAAAGAGGAAAAGAGAAAGAGTGAGGGGAGAGAGAGAGAGGAAGGAAAGGTGGCGGAAACGAGAAGTGGGAGAAAGAATGAGGATGAAAAGAAGATGTTGACGGGGGCGAGTGAGGGATGAGAAAAGAAAAGGAGGAAAGAGGGAAAAAAGCAAAAACCAGATGAACAGCAGGAAAGAGAAAGCATAAAACGCTAAAAGATAACAGAGCAGCACCAAAGTAAGGATTATGTGTGGGGAGTAGCGGAATAGTTTAAAGAGCATGGCAAGAATGAAAAAGAAAAACCCCAAAGTCTTAAGGGTAAATTATTTGGCAACTATGTTCACTGTAATGCTACTTTAAGGTCAAAGTTCACATTTTAATTTGATAAATTATTAAATCGCATTACTTGAATATTGTAAAGGTAAAAGCCAAGTCATATTTCAACCCAAAATCAAAAATCTATATATAAGCTATTTTAAATTAAAAAAAAAAAAAAATTCAAGCCAATTTTTAATAGTTTTTTTTTTTTCACCCTCAAACTCATTTCACTACTGTCAAACGTTTGGGGACAGTAAGACTTAATGTGTTTTTTTTTTGAGGAATAGAAAGCTAAACAGAACACCATCAATCAACCACCAATTTGAAGTTAAAATCATCCGTAATATTTTAGATTTAATTATTGATAAAACTCCTATTGCCCCAAACTGTATATGCACAATGTATTATATTTTAAAATGAAAATATATCAATTGATTTAAAAAAAAAAGCACTGAGCATTTGCCAAAATAAACGTCACATTCAAAAAATATAATTTCCTTTTGATTTTAGGCAAAATATAACAGTGAAGTAAAAAAAAAAAAAGTGTTTCTTATTGCGTTTTAGAACTCCAATCCAGGTTTACTGTCAAAGAAGCAAGGTCTAAATAACTTTCGCTGTTTGATAGGTTTATAATACCATACTTCTACACTTCAGGATGAATTAAATGCATGCGCTCTCTTCCAGAAACTTATGCTGTTATCTGAACTCCCTTACCTTGGCTGGAGCCTTTGGAGATAAGCACTGGAATTGGGCCAAACTGGTTATCGGAGCTTTGGTCCTCAGTCTCAGAGGACTGGAAGCCTGAGAGAGCCTGGAGAGCTGGATCAGTGGCTGCATGGAAGAGGTTAGTGCCACAGCAGACCGGCAGAGAGAAAATAAAACAGAAAGTTTGAGAGAGGGGAAAAGAGAGTGACGAAAACAGATGAGCAAGAGCAGGTGAGTAATGTGCAAGCAATGGTCGTCAAGAGACCTGGGGAGGCTTCATTTGTCAAAGCTACGAGCCATTTTCACCATTTGCCTGAATTTCATTTATTTGTTCAAAATCAGAAAATAACACATTGATTGGAGAACAAGTGTTGAAAAGAAACGACAGGTCAACCAGCGCTTAGAGCGTGTGATAAGTATCCAAATGTTGCTTTGAACAGAAGAAGAAGAAGGAAGTATTCACTATGGTGAATGCGCTTCTGTTCTTACCCTGGTGGAACTGTCCGCTACCAAAAAGTGGAAGAGGTAAAGAGTGGTCACGTAGATGGTGTGGGAGGCATGAGGGGAAGAGGCCAGTATCAGACCCTGTGGAGGGTGGGAGAGGGGAGAGCTCGTCCAAGAGAGATCACATTCAACCAAAGATTCTGGAGGACACAGGGTAAGCGTGAAGAATAGAGAACCACAGAGAGAACAGAAAGGCGAGTTATAAGAGAAAGTAGAATATTGAGAATAGAGTTCAACTACAACATAAAAGTTCAGATGCGACAGAAAGGG